>NC_048425.1:17922296-17959675 GCF_013103735.1 Etheostoma cragini | reverse complement strand
CCCCCCCCCCGTCCAACAAGCATTAGGATCACATTCCAAAGCCCTCTGCGCTCCATCTGATTGGCCAGGGTGGGGCTTCACCTATCGGCCTTTAGGCTCCACTAAATTAGTAACGCCTCAGATACCAAAATAACCAAAAACAGAACAGATTTCAAAATTAATTTTTAAAAAAGCAATAATTTAATAGCCTGTTTACATTTGTACAAACACGAAGTCAGCTGTTCCAACGGAGAAGTGACAACGACACAAAAAAAAGGAAAAAAGAGGGTTGTACCGTTTGGACAGTCTTGGTGTGCTAACTGCGGCTAACGGCTAGCCCGGCAGACAGGAGGTCAGTGTTCAGGAAGAGGCACTGGATCAGGGTCGGGGTCGGGTTCTGGAACATCCAGGATCCACATACGCTAACGAGGCTAAAACATCCCATTCACAGCTTCTCTCTCGGGACAAACGGCGGGAGGATGACTTCTATACTCCTCAGAGGAAGAGCTGAGCCGGAGGAACAGTCTCTCTGGCTGAGCCATGCAGACAAACCAACCAATCATCCGTCCATTTAGAGTTTTCTGAGTTCTCGAGTGAGACCCTGCAACATCCGCATTCAGGTAAACTAACATCTCTCACTCTTTCCCAATTCCATACTAAAAGTATACACTATGTCCTTACATACGTTTGACCAAACCGTGTGATCACGTGACTGTTATCATTACAGCCAGAGCTTTGAAAGTGAAACCCTAAGGCTGCGTGCATGTTGGCACTTTAGATACAAGTATTTGGGATTGTCCCAATGTACATGCATTGCTATCCAACACCCAATAAAAATCATTGTAACAATAATTATAAAGCAGCAACAATAACTGCTTTATATCCCTTCATAACATGTCACATGGCCCTGATCTGTTCCCTGGGGAACACAGGCTGAATGCTCCACCTACACACACGCTAAATGTGCGGTACATGAACACTGAAGCTCCACCAGTGTGCATTGTTGGAAAAAAAAGGTAGTAACTAGTATGGCATTGGGATTCAGCAGAGGCTGTGGTTCCTTTGCTCCGCCCACCCATGTCTCGACCAATGAGACGGAGCAGCTCTGCCTCAGACACTTAAACAGAAAACTCCCATCGCCTCCGCACATGCTGGCTGTTACAGAATGAAGGCATTTTCCTGGTCGTGTGTGTGTGTGTGTGTGTGTGTGTGTGTGTGTGTGTGTGTGTGTGTCCTCTAGGTGAGCAGGCAGCGGTAGAGGGCGTAGAGGAGGCCCATGGCTGCGCAGTAGAAGAGCAGGAAGTCTGTGGACAGCAGCGAGGAGGACGAGGAGTGGCGGGGGGACGGGTCCTCGGCCGTCTCTGCCCCCCCAGCCGCCAGCAGGGCCGTCACGCAGCGCAGCACAGCGGGCGGCTTACACAGAAGCACATCAGAGCAGACACACACGTCCGTCTGGACAGGAGACGCAGGACAGGACACACACACAGGAGGAAAACACAAGGAGTTATATTGTCCAAACTAGGAGACAAGAGAAGGACAAGACGCAGTGTAGAATTACACGGAACAGAGTTAGGGCTGGACTGATACATGGGCCAGATTTGGGAAATTTGGATGAAAACATTCCTCAAAGTATAAAAGTCTTCATCAGTCCAGCCCTGACGGGAATAATGTAGCAACACAACCGAGCTGAAAGCACATGGGAAACTTTTTTTGTCAACATTGCGTTATTTGAGAAGACCATTACATTAAGATGTATCGGAGTTTTGATGAAAGGCCAGCAGAGGGACACCCCTAATGAGACATGTCTTACCTCGGGGACTCCCAGCTTACGACAAGCAGCGATGAAGTTCTCTACGTTGAGGCGACACTTCGCGGGGCTCAGCTTTGGCTGAAAGTAACGGTTGCTGTTTAGTGTCTGGGCCCCTCCCACCAGAGCCAACGGACCAATCATTGAAAGGCAGAAAAGGACAGGATGTGGTAGGTAATCACACTCACCACTGCCGGGGAGGGGATGTGGATGATGGACACCGAGCGTGGTCGGATCTGATTGGCCAGCTGGCAGAGGACCGTGCCGTTGGATAAGGCCTCGGCCAGATCCTCCGGTAGAGAGATCTTCAGCCGAGACTCCAGAGTCTGAGGACGAGTATTATGTCACAGCTTTATTCCTGTCAGCAGTAAAAGGCTGCACACCCCAACCTGTTCAAACCCGGGATTATCATAATAACAGTGTTCCGCATACATGTGTAGAAACATCATAACAAACCGAAGCATCTTCAATAAACTGAGAAGAAGCTGTTGTAGGATATATGTGTGATACTGTCAGAGTGGAAGAAGGTGCAACATTAATATAGTCATGCATGTTTGTGAAATATCATCAGCAACACTCAAGATTAAAGGAAGACTTTCCACCCAAATGATAATTTGGGTACCAGATTAACTGGAAT
Source organism: Etheostoma cragini (assembly GCF_013103735.1). NCBI lineage: Eukaryota > Metazoa > Chordata > Actinopteri > Perciformes > Percidae > Etheostoma > Etheostoma cragini. The sequence continues at coordinate 17,957,252 of NC_048425.1, read as the reverse complement.
TCTTGCAGACAAGGGAAGAAAGAATCCAAAAACATAGAAAAGTCTTGATGCATTGACATAATAGGCATCACAAAAACAGCAAAACGGTGGGAAGAACTCCTCAGGCCACCGGCGTAGCATTGATACATTTTACAATAAATCTATCAAACTATATGTCAAACGGCATGAGTGAACAGGCTTCCTGTTACTGGTGCGTACCTTGCGTAGCTGTGTGACCTCTACTCTCTCGTCTTTAGTGGTGCGCAGCATGGTGCGAGACTCACTCCTGCCCGACTCCCCGAGAGTGAAGGCCGAGCCTGCCAAACACAGCAGAACAGGGTTGGCTGAGTCTTTCTGCTGAAGGCATGAGGGGTGTGTGTTGGGTTCTTGTGTTGTTGCGTACCTGTGGGTTTGACGTTGCTGCGGGACGACGTGCGGAACAGGAAACTGTTGGGTTTCTGGGCCTGACCGGGGGGCGGGGACGTCTTCGGGGAGGACGGATCATCTGAGACAAACATCCAGATGTGTGTCACCAATCAAGACAGAAGATATAATAGAAAATAAAGAAATCGGAGATCTCAGAGATTCAGCAGACAAGCAGCAAGACATTCCCATCATCCTCGGCCTGATCTGAGAGAGACGTTTGAGACAGTAGACATCAAGAAGGACTCCTGGCCAATGTGCTGGGGAACTTCTGCATTCATGTCTGTTAGATAATTTATGTTTTATGCTTTATTTCTTTCCACAAGCCATATTTGAGCACACACACATACATGTAGACTCCTTTAAATGTGAAGGGGAAGATTAAAAAAGAGACACTGGGTGTGGGAATTCTCACAGAATCCCAACTGATTCATCTCTTGCTGCTCAGTCAGAATCTTACTAACCTGGAGTCCTAGTCTCTGTTTGAGTCGCAATTCATTTTTCAACCACTACTTTGAGTTTTATACACAGACTGTATAAAATAGGTTCTAAATTGAACAACCATTGAACAACCCAAATGAGTCACTGGGTCACGTATGGCAGCAGCAAACAGACCATAATAAGCTGGCGGGCCAGCTGATTGCTTATTTAGGCTAAAAACACCAGCAGCAGCCTCGGTCCTTTTGGATTATATTAGGATATTGTTTACATTTTGAACCAAATTAATAATATTTAGTAGATAATACAGTAGCTCCTTTATCGTATAATGAAAGGCTGTGTGTGTGTGTGTGTGTGTGTGTGTGTGTGTGTGTGCACCTGTTCTGCTGTTGGAGCGTTGCACCAGAGGCGAAGGAAACACTGTGCCCATCTGTTCAGCACTCTAATAAAAAGAGGAACACATTCAGATTTTCACAATCCAAACACACGGGCCAACTGTGCAGCCGTCGGCTGAGTTTACTCACAGCGCATCGCTGCCGCAGGGCATGCTGGGAGCTGCTGTGCTCTGGGGAAGTTCCACTAGGGGGAAACAGACACCAACAGTTGATCACTACAGGAAACCCACACTCTCCACAACCCCCAGCTCCGTGTCTAATCCAGCAGAGACGGAGCAACGGCATCACTCAAAGTCTCTCTGCTGTGGGGCTTTTATCTGCTCAACGAGCCGTACTTACGCTGAGCTACTTCCTGTCTGCGGTGTAGTGGCCACATGACTTCCTGCTTTGGCGGAGGACTTCAGCAAACTGCAAGGTTAGAGTTTGGACATGGAGAGCACATCGTTAGACAGGACAGACCTGTAGGTGTGTGACACAGACTACTCATTTTCACACTAGACTCCAGTGACATCATGATGTTAATCCAATCATACAACTCAGCCCTTTATGATGTCATTAAATGCTTCTTTCTGTCAGACAGGACACGTACCTGGCCTTGTCTCTCTGCTGCTGCTGCAGCCGCTCTCTCTCCTGCCAGATGAACAGCGTGCCCGGCCGTCGCCGCTCCTCCAGGGTGGGGCTGGAGGGGGACGGTGACGGGGGGCCCACCTCCACATGGAGGCTGGACCTGGGAAGGAGAATAAGATAGAATGCCAATAAGGCTTATAAGAATTACATGTTGTGATCTGAATGTGAAACACAGTTTATTGTACAGAGGATGCCAGCGCACTGCTCTGAATCAGCAGGAACACCAAGGGAGACGGCTCACTAAACCTGCTCACCTAGGACTGTACTAACCCACCTGCCACTGGATCAAGCACTTTGTGACCAACAGTCCCAGACTGCATCTCACGTCCCCTATTTGACAGCTCCTCGGTCCTCGGCTGAACCGAAAGTTGTTCTGTCCCTCCTCTGAGAAGGCCGTCTCAAAGCCCTTATTTCTACCCCGAGGACTGCTAAGTCAGCCCGTACAGCCGGACTAATTCATGCGACGACTCAGAGGAAAGGACGTCTCCCTCTTACCACATTTGATCGTTTCCTCTCTCCTCCCATGATTTCCTCGCGGTGCTTCCGCATTGAGACAGAGGCACAAGGAAGGGAGGCACATGGAGGAGCCAGGGACGCAATTTAAGGGAAGTGAGAAGGACCCTTGGACTAGTCCCTCAGCTGTCCTTCACCCTTATACTCAGCATGACTGTGCTCCCTCTCCTTCCAGCAACACCATCATCTGATTCTCTCAGGACGGGGACGAGACAGCCTACAGCATCCTGAACTCAGGACTCCAGAAGAACAGTGCCGAGCTGGATCCAGCAAACCATGGGGCATGTGTGGAAACACTTCAGCTTCCTGTGTGAGCACATGGCTGACCACTTCTCTTGCTCTGCAGGAGTTACAGCAGCAGGACAGTGGCAGTGTGCTGCCAGTGCAGAGGCGGCTCAGGGCCCTCTCTTCTGGCCTCAGCAGAGCAGCCAACATAATGAAAGTGTCTGCACTGAGAAGCAGACACTGCTACTCTAAAGTTACACTCCATCCTTTGTACATCACTGTGCATATCAGAGAGCACATTTCAACTGCATCTTTGCGTAGAACTTTGCACGTGTTTATTCCACTACACCACTACAACTCAGCAAATGTGCAATACCTCAGCTGTTTATTGTTGTTATAGCTAGCTCACAGCAAGATTTTTTTAGTTATGTTTTTTTCCTCTACTTTGAATTACTGTTTGGTATGTGTGAATGCAACTTCATTTGGTTGCACAATGTTTGAATTTAGAATGGCCAGTCCCCATTATTGCCAACTCAACTTTGGCTCAAGGAAGGGGTTAAAATATGATGAAATATAAACTTTTTGAACTTCTGTATTTGATCAAATGCAGGTCAATCCAAAAGTTGGATGTAGCACACTGGGTGAAGACAGTACATCAACTGGATTTAGGTTTTTAGCAGTTAAACAACTAAAAATAGGAGCAGGAAAAACACACCATATAAACTATTGAAGTGATTTGACAGATGTGCACCTTTATTCTGAAGGGCCGGTTTGTGCACAATCATTTCATAATTTCAATGTAAAAGTCTGTGTAGAAAGGGTGTGTTGAGTTTCCATTTTAGGTGTCAGTATTCTATTTTAGGAGTCCCAAAGGAAGCGTTGGACGCCAAGATTTAGAACATCCGTTTGTCCAAGCTGATTCCAAGTTCTTTTTGTAGAGCCGATACGAGGTTGCGCAACAGCTGAACTAAATCCTCCTCCGTCAGAAGGAACACACTGGCCCTCCACTTACCAGATCCTAATCAGTTCCAGGACCTGAGGACCTAATAAAGGTCTGAGTGCTGAATGGATGTTAGTCATTTGAAGGAAGCATGCTGCTCCACAAGGTTTAGAACAATGGTCACATATTATTATTATTATTATTATTATTATTATGTAGCCAATGTGGCTGCTTGAATGCTAAATCTCAACACTAGTTATGTTGATAATGCTGCCTGCATTCTTCTTCTTCTTCTTCTTCTGTATTTAGCAGCAGAGCATAACACTTGGAGGCGTATTGGCTACCTACCAACACCTTCGACTTGGTACTGAAGTATCGCTTCTCGTGCCATTAACAGGATAACAATATTTCATTTTTAAATATCAAGGTTATCATATATTGTCAATACACCCTGACATCCCTGATGTTGGTATTTTAGGCATGCCTTTTAATTGTCCAAACTGCCTTAATCAGTACTTCTTGTCCATCTCCTGTAGCTAACGCACAACTATGAAACTTGTTTTTTTTTTACATAAAACTGAATCCAGAGAGAGCGGTGTGGTTGCTACAGTGTATGAAATCTCAGGGTAAGTCTGTGAGTCAGAATTGTCAGCTTCCCCAGATAATAGCAGCCCCAGGCCCTCTGCGTGCACGGGGGGGGGGGAGACAGCACTCTGTTGACTCTTCACATACCCTGGGATGTGACCTTGTAAAACGAGGGAGGGAACGAGAGGGAAAAGTGATAAACCGGGTCCGTCTCTGTTACTGGGAGTGCCTGAGTGCACAGCTTCCCACCAGAGAAGCCAACACGCGGCTGGAGAACTGCAACAGAAACGGGCCGAGTAGAATTAAAGGTGATATGGAAATGCCTTTAAATATTCTGGGATAGCTGTGAACACATGACCGCTTGGTAGAGTTCGTTACTATAACGCCAGCCGTGTTACATAAAGCTCAGACAACAAATAGGCAGTGATGTTTTGACCCCCTCCATCAGCGGTTGTCACTAGGAACTCGGGGGTCTGGTCTTCTTCACTTGTGTGCTCATAAACACTGTCACTAGACTGCTTGTTATTGTTCTGTAATTTGAGCCGATCTCATTGTATTATGCCTTGCACGGTTGTAACAGGGTTATGTAATGCGGTGCCATGCACTTTGGCAGTGTGTTCCCCAGACTGACCTGCATGCTGCTGAGTCCTGGGTCTGGGCTAGTGAACTCTCCTTCTGCTCCTGGAAATCAATGACACATCATTGAAGATAACACTCAAGGCAACATGCTGATCAGCGAGACAACGGGTCACATGGCTGTCTGTTACCAGAGGAGGCGCTGGGAGAGCAGCTGTGGGCCGGTCCATCGTCATCTCGCCCTCCTCTTCCTCCGCCACACCGCTGTCCATCAGGTCCACATGCGCCCCCTCGCCGTTCACTGCACACAGCAGACAAGAACATTACCTCTGTTTGTGCCAACACATCTACCGTTTCCCTGTTTAATACGCTTCATTACACGGAAAACAGGTTAGAGCAGGTGTGCTCTTCCTCACCTCTGTTAGCATTCAGAGGAGATCCATCCTCCTCTTCATCTTCCTCCTCCAGGTTCTTCTGCTCCCTGCTGCCCTCAGCCAGGCGAAGAGAACGCTCTGAGAAGTCATCTGCTGACTATACACAAGCACACACACACATACACCTCAATGATGTGAAGTAAGTGTATATATTTATACACATACACACAGTATATATAGTTCATCCGGATTATTAAAGTAGGAACTATACTGTTTTTTGATATTATTATATTTTAATATTGCCACAGCTCTACATTTTATTTCACATCGCATTGACTTCATGCTGGGGTCAGATACTGTTCCTCTGATCAGAAATGCGCCACAGCCTCCTGGTGATCAACACATTATGGAGTCCCTCAGGGCCCCCGGCATGGCAGTGTGTGAATGTTACCTCGTTCCCAGACCACCGCTTGCTGCCACTGTCCACACTGTTGAAGCCAGAGTCCAGCCCTCCAAACTGACCTGCAAACAGCTCCTGGTCTGACAGACTACACACAAAGACAGACACACAAACACACACACAAAGACACACACATTAGTGTGAAGGCCAGTTACTCGTGTTTTCTCTTCTCCACATAAGACTTAGAATTTCTCTGTCAAATCTTCTCTCTTCACCTCGGTTCTGTCTATTTCATGAGAATGGCTAACTGCAGCCAGCTAAAAGGCTCCATTTAACTTGATAAATATTTGATAAACCCTGCTTCCTCTCAGAAAACACACCGTTTCATTGTGCTTATTTATCATCCGTTTCCCTACTCTACATTTACTGTACCCCCTGCTGTTCACCCTTTCAGTCAACATATTCCTACTCCCAGCTCTAAACATATGGCAGCTTGGTCAGGACACTGTGGCGTCATGTTTATGCAGCTCTGGGTACCCTGGTCAACATTTGTCAATGTGCAGGGTATGTGTACATTTAGGCAACACAAGTACTTGGTTAGGTTTAGGAAAAGATCTTGGTTTGGGTTAAAATAACTGCTGACAGGTAAGTTATGTACCTTGTTATGAACAGTTAAGTACACTACATTTGGAACTAACTCACGTTGGGTATGTACCTAACGTTAGATAACAACTCAACGTTGCTACATGGTTTCACACAGGACATGAACAGCGCTCTGCCAGTCCCACCCATTGCAAATGAAAGCTGTTGAGCTTTCTTGCCAGGAAAGCTAGTGGGGAGCAAGTTTCAGTTTTTTATTTTACTGTCAAACACTTTCTTCCCTTATCCTGAGATATTACCAGTGCAATACCTATTACAAGCTGACACTGAAGCCACTTCCCACCATCGTTTTAGCAAAATCGGTCTGAAGCCAGCAGAATGATGTGGACACAAGCTCAGCCTGCCTTCTGATTCTATTGTCTCAACATAAACCTCATCAGAATATAATTCAAATATTCCATGACTACAGGACTACCAGGAGGGCTTTCATGAAAGGCTATTTCCTACTGGTTTGTTAAAGAAATAGTTCAAGATTTTAGGAAACAAGCTTATTGTCCTACTGTCCCAGAGTGAGATGAGATGATCCTTATCTATGTATGTACATACAGAGCAGGACAAGGTTAGCCTAGCTTAGCATGAAGACTGGAAGCAAGGGGAAACCAAACTATTGCCACCCACTCTTCTATAGGTGACTGCTTTATGTGTTGTATCTCACTCTTTTAAAGTAAAAATAACAACAATGTGTGGTTGTAGCGGGAGTTTCTTCTTGTGTCTCCTTGCTCACCAGCTGCTGAAGCCCGTGGGCCGCAGGCGTCTCTCCAGCTCCTCCTGGTTCCTCTTGCAGGCCTCCATATTCAGGTACTTGAAGATGTGGTACTTGCCCTTGGAGCAGATCTGTGCAGGCGGCATTTGCAGCGGGTTGTTGTCGAGCAGGATGCTCTGGAGATGCCGGAGGTGACGGTAGCACAAGGGCACGTGGGACACACGGTTGCAGGACACATCGAGCCGGACAAGGGGGAGCTCCGATATTTCTGGAGGGTGCAAAGAGAGGGTTTTCATTCCGTTTCTTACCTACATTCATTGTGAGTATCCTCGAGGTTCAGCAGAAGTGTTTTCTCTGGCTCATAAAACATTTAAAAATATTTGAAATTCTGCCCGGTTTAGATCCATGTCTACTATCATGCAGTCTTCTTCTCCTGGATCATTGTACTGTAGTACACACAGTTCCACATTTTTAAACACTATTAGAATCAAGTGTCAGGTCAGATATGTCCACTATATCCCATAACACCTCTTCACTTTAACCAGTACAAATATTAGCAAGGTAGTTTTAATTGTGGCCAGGTTTGAACAGAGAAGAAGCTGATGCAAGCAGCTCCTGTCCACTGGTAACCTCTTAACTGTGTTCTTAATGAGTGTAGTCAGTGACCTTTTCTCCTGAAGAGCCAGACAATAAGGCATGGGCAGTGTAAGATTCATTAGGCTTACACTGAGTCAGAAGCATGTCAATACTTCCACATGTAAACAATCGATAGCTCACAGAAGTCAAGCATTTACCTTCGACCATCTACAATCCATAACATACAGAGAGCTGTAGTTTCCTTCGGCTGGACCAAGCTTAGTAATAGTGGATACCATGTCTTTATTATCATCTTCTATAGTTGGAGATGCACTGAATACCATTGGACTTAGAACTGTGTGGAATAACTCCACGGGCTCTGGACAAAACTATTGCGAAGGTTTCTCGGGAAAGAGGAAAGTGGGAGGACGGTTGATGCTCATACCTTGAGGCAGAGTGCTGAGCTGGTTCCTCCGCAGGTTTAAGTCCCTCAGACACTCAAGCTGGCCGAGCTCTGCTGGCAAACTCTGCAGCTCATTGCAGCTGACATCCTGACAGACACAGACACACACACACACACAATCTAAAAAGGTGTCCAGTGACTCAGAAATGGACCTGGACCCCTCTTGCTTTAAAGTATAGCAGAAAAATGAATCGCAATTTTATACATCACAACGTGGATACCCAATACCAAACCACAGGAGGGGCGCAATATTTGTTAAAGGCAAAAAAAGCATTCTGAATTACACATTGTGGTGCTGCGGAGACATCCCAGCCTACAAATCCTATCCTACAGACTAAATAAAACTTCTGTCTTTGGTACAGATCCTCACACAAATCACACTATAATCATTTATTTCAATAATAATAATGAGAATAATGACACAAAAATGAAGATTGCCTACAACCTTGTGAATCATATCGCGATCCCAACAATATTGAAAAGATATTTTCCTCATATGGTGCAGCCCTACTTTAAAGCCAGTCCATAGTATCAGTTATAAAGTCTATGACCTGATAGGACATCCGAACATCTGGAGGGACAGAGGGACACTAGTGGAATTCTTCCTAGATTACAGTGATAGAGTTGTACACACAGAAAGATAGTGTTGATGAGAGACAGTAATGTGTGTGTGTGCGAGTGTGTATAGCATACCAGCTGTCGGAGGTGTGTGAGGGAGTGTATGGACGCAGGCAGGGAACACAGCTTGTTGTTGCTGACTATGAGCACTCGCAGGAGGGGAAGCTCAAACACTGACGGGGGTAAACTGGACAGAAGATTACGACTGTGGAGAGAGAGAGACACACACACACACACACACACACACACACACACACAGATATTTCTAATCACTGAAACACTTGTTAACAACATTAATTCAAACTATGAAAATGAAATGTTTTGTGTAAGTTCTTACAGTTACCTCGAATGAACGTGCGGCTACATTTAGTCTTTGTTATTGTTATTTTTAATGCACATATTATTTGCTTTGAGCCTTCCTGTATTACCAGCCACCTGGAGGGCTTCTCTGGTCTCCTAGCAACAGTACAGTTATAATTATAGCGTGGAGGAGAGAGGCGTGGCCGTGTGTTTCGGTTGTTGGAAAAAGCTCTGAACAGGATTTGTACAATTTCAACTCAAACACACACACACCCACACCCACACCCACACCCACACCCACACACACACCCACACACACACCCACACCCACACCCACACCCACACCCACACACACACACACACACACAAAGTGCACTCTGGGAAATGGATGCAGAGAGTTACTGCTGTCTTTGTGGTGTGCTAAATTGTAACTTTTAAATCATAATTCATGCATTACATGCAACTTCTTGATTACACCTTGACCTAGTGTATTTACCACAGTTGTGTTTCCTATACTGAAGAATATATATATATATATACAAGAATGATGTACAGTATATTAGTGGTTCTTTTTGTGTGTATTAGCCTCCACTTGGCACAGTCTAGTGTATTTCTGAAATGATGGCCTGAACTTTGCAAACAGGGCCCAGGGTGTGAGAAATGGAACTGATTGCTCATCAAGAGGTGAGGAGACCCGAGAAGACGGATCAGTGTGGGACAATGCTAGTGTCGGTGTGTCTTTGAACTTTTGAAGAGCTGTGAAACTGGTTAGAAAGCAACAGAAAGAGTGTGGTGTGGTGCGGAGTTACCTGAGGTTGAGGTAGGTGAGGGCCTGGAGGTTGCCCAGCCTGGGGGACAGTGAACGCATCCCATTGTGGTAAAGGCTCAGCGTTTCCAGAGAGATGAACTGACAAAGCTCCTCCGGCAGCTCACACAGGCGGTTCTTGGACAGATCTGACAACACACAGGGGGACACAACATTAGACGGCTCATCACAGTTTCTTCGGCGTCCACACTGCTACCACACAAAGTAAAGTGCATGCTAGTAAAAGCATGACTCCTTAAGATCAAACCCTCCTCAAGTTAGGCAACATTCTAACAGGGTCATCGTTTTTTTACACTCCCACCTCCGACACGACCCCTCAGCCCTTGGTGGCACGTAAGTCTTTTCCCCACTGCTAGCTCCCCCCTTCTGGCCTCAACTGCCATTACCACAGTTACAGTTTCGGGCTCGTAAAACCCTATTCCCTCTGCCCCCTTTCTGTCCTCTCCTTCACCCTACTGCCCTTCCCTCCCCTCCCTCACCTATGGTTCACTCTTTCAACCTATTATAACATGGGGGCAACGGTCCAAGCCAACTGCTGTCTAGAGTAGTGTAACAGATTACAAAATCTGTATCCTGTTTCCTGTCACCGTTAGCTGTCAATATTCCATAAAAAAATAATATGGCAAAGGATGACCGCTTTCACCAAAATATGTAAATAAATCCTCTTAGCCCTCAAGACCCAACAAAGGACAATGAATGGAGGCTGATGGAATCAAAAACAAATGTTTTGGTCCCAAGAAAAGGAGACTTGGGAAGTGAAACATGGCTGGAAAATTCAGAAGAAGTGGATCCTGGAGAGTTAGTGTTGAACTATACAGATAGAGATACAGATAGCCCAGATGCACGTTTCCACAAATATACTCACCCTAAGTACTCACTCCCTCATTGTTAAATTGATTTAATGTTTGCTCTCCCCCATTTGTATTTATATTCAATATTTTAGTTTTTGTTAACACCAGGGTGAGAAATCAAGGCGGGCTAAGGGCAAAAATGTCCCAAGATATCTCAGAATGCCCATAAAATGTGAATGAAGAAAGAAGACAAAATCTAGACAAAAAAAAAACCCACAATATTTAGCCATTTATGCCATCAACCAAATCCAAAATTAAAGCTTAAGTACTTACCTTTTTATAATAATGAACATTCATTGAATTTCATTCAAGCCATTGCCAAATGAGTGGATACAAATCTCTCACTGTATATGTTCAGAAGATTGTGTCGTCCAAGCAGAGTGACATCATGGCACAAGCGTTACCATGGATCCCATGTTACTTCTAGGCAAGTCCCGCCTTACGAAGCAGCTCGATTGGTTGGGGTTAGGCATTGACCTTGAGTGGTTAAGGTTAGGATAGCCGACTGGTCTGGGGATAAGACCTGAACAAATCGGGTTGCGTTACTTAGCGTAAGCATGGCCGCCTGGCCAATAATAGTGTCTGAATACTATTGAAGGGCGGGTCTTGCCTAGAAGCTGCGTCGGTTCCACATAAGAGGCACATGTTTGGATATCAGCTGACAATACCTTGGTTTGTGTGCTTGTGCTCCAGCTGTCCTTTGCATGCTGATCTAACACAAGGCTCGCTAAGCCGTGCCTACTTCCGAGCAATCAAATCCATGCACGATTCCATCAAATTCCTCTCCAAAATAACCCCCCCAGGGCTGCGTCTACTGATTATTTTCAGTTGATCAATGTGTGGATAATTTCCTGGATGAATGGATGAGTTGTCTGGTCTCTAAAATGTCAGAAAGCAGTAAAAAATGTGGATCAGTGTTTCCCAAAGCCCAAGACGACGTCCTCAAATGTCTTGTTTTGTCCCCCTATCAAAGCTATTCAGTTAACCCTCACAGAGAAGAGAATAAACTGGATCATTGTCACATTTCACAAGCTTCAACAAGACATCACGTGTTTTATTTCTTTTTTCATTCAAAAATAGCTGTCGATTTATTCAACTAATCAAGTAATCTTTGCAGCTTTAAAACACCCCACCTATATTTTCTATTTCAAATCGTTAAAACATCACACTTCTTAAGACAAAGATGTTCTGCTATTTTACTGAGGTTTGTCATGCCCTGAAATAATCGGAAGGGGAGAACTTATACGCTCGGTAAACTTCTGGTTGCAGTTCCAATCTGGTTCCATATGAGGGCGATCAAGGGCGAGTGCAGAATGAAGGGAGGTCTATGGAGCTACACCCCTCAAAATCCACTTTTCTCAGGATATGTAATGCTTTTTTTTCTAGTAATTTGAATGTTGCATTCGAAAGGGGAGGCTAAGACAATACACCCATCTGGCGGCTATATTTTTTTTAAAGTGGCTTTTATGTTCTCAAAAGCCTTTAAAAATCTCTGTGACGTCATACATGTCGTATCGGAGACTTCTCAACGACAATCAGGCGAAACAGACAAATTTAGCCATCTAGCTCCATTGACTCCCATTCATTTTGCACTCGCCCGCGATCAACCCTCTACTGGTGCTCTGCTGGAACTGCAACCAAATTCGGTACAATGGGGCTCAATAGGGAGAGACCAGGCTCTCCGTAGACAGGCTCTAACATCACCTTTCACCATATTCTTTATTTTCTTTCCTCTCTCCGTTAAATGTTTTCTACCATTCAAGCATAGCCTCTTCTTCCCTAATGCCAGTATTACTGGGCGTGCTCAGTATTGACCCTGTCATCACCCTATCCTCTTCTCTGTATCCCTTTAACGCCAGCAGGCTGCATGTGGGATGAATGGGAGCTGGCGGCAGACACAATGAAGCATCAATAGAGAGCTGCAGCATTAGCAGCAGAATGAGCCTCCAGTCTGCCAACGGCCGGCAGCCCAATGGCTCTTTATTGATCGCTGTTGGAAGCAAGGAGGCTTCTCTTTGTTGCAGGGCTTCTATTGGGGCTTTTATTTTGGAGGACTTAAAAAAAAAAGAACTAAAACAGAATCTATGACTGTTATATAGGCCGAGAACAATAGAACATGGTCAACTGAGTATCAGTGACTGTAAGACATTGTGCTGCCTTATTATTTACATATTTATTGTTCAGTTGAGTTTTAGCTTCCCAATACATGTTCATACTCTCTCTTAGGATCAGGCTTTATACAGGATTCAACAATAAACCAGTTAGTTGTTCATGGACAGGGCATTAAGAGGCAATTATTTTGATATCTTAATAACGATTGGCTTCAGCATCTCACTTTTGAGAATGTGCTGCTTTTCTTTGTCTCAAGTGATATGAAATATTTATGGGGTTTGGACGGAAGGCAATTTTAGGTGACTGTGATGACACCAAATAATTAATGAAAATAAAATAATCAGCAGATTAATCGATAATGGAAATACGTGTAAATTCCAGCCCTCATCAAGCTACGGATAAACTACTGATCAATGTAACCACCAAAATAAAGAACACATGATAGTATATTCAACCAATTTCTGATCTCTAAAAATAGATAACAACTAATAAACCAAAAAATGGACAGAATAAGAAAGGAGACACCAGTACATAAAAGGAAACGAGGCATCCTTCAAAGGACACACACTTTACTACTGAGCCATGTTCCAAGAAGAATGAATCACAAAACCAGACCGCATGGTTCTGTGTGTGTGTGTGTGTGTACAGTGTGAGTGTGTGTGTGTGTGTGTGTGTGTGTGTGTGTGTATACACACAGTGTGAGAGTAGCTAGATACTGTACAGCAGCCCTAAAGCCTAATCTCTCCCCATCTTCACTGTCCCATAGCTAGAGGGGAGCTGTTTGAACAATAGATGGGGGTGGAAATAAGAGTGAATGTGTGTGTGAGTGAGTGAGTGAGTGAGTGAGTGAGTAAGTGAGTGAGTGTGTGTGCGTGTGCGTGCTCTGGGGGACGGAGGTTGTCTGGCCGCCGTATGGTTATTATTGCCAAAAACAACCAGCTATCTGGGTGCTCCACTTTGGTTAAAAAAAACAAGAAATGTTTTGGATTGAACTTTTCTATTGCAAAAGTACTTGCTGCACAACGCATGGAAACAAACACACACACACACACACATTTCTAATGCAATACTTGTAAGCACCTTGACTGACTTCATTCCTTCTCTCACCTTAACCGTATAAACGTTATCTTACACCCATGCAGTACAATAGAAAGGGCCCATATTTGGTCTTAGTAAGTAAGCACACACACACACACACACACACAAACACAATAAAAGTTGAACACAGCTTGTTTTCCTTCTGCCCAGATTCCCTGGTAGCTGTTGGAACAACGCCAGACTGCCTCACTATGAGCATCATGGGAAAAGCATGTGCTGTGGAATGGTTCAGACTGCAGCACGGTGGCTCTAAACAGATGTGATGGTAGTCCAGAGCCAACTCAACAAAGCTGCATGAAGAGGACAAGGGTCAACATGTCCCGATGACATTCTAAGTAAGATCCTTCCGGTTAAAGAGCTGACTCACACGGACCCTTCATTGGGTTTCCAGATGGTCTAGATCCAGCTGAGACGGTTCACAGCTGGCATTACAGTGAGTGTTCATTTGTGATTCCAATTGTCTTCTATACTGTGGATATGGCTTTCCTGTCCAGTGCTGACAGGAAGCCTTACAGCCAGAGACAGAGAGGATGATTGGGTTAGATGTGCCATAGGCAAATTAACTGTGGTTAAAGATTTGTCTGTGCAGGCTGGGAAATGTCAATATATAGCCTAAGTGCTATAGGCTGAATCCAAGGCCAATGGAATATTTGGGCGGACTTAACGGCCAAAATATGTAAGAGCCTGTATGCTTAAGTGGTTGAATGATGAACTCAACCATAGGCAGGGAACAACAAAAGGTGTATTGCAGGAAACTGAGTGTATGTATGTGTATATACACACAGAAGGTTTGACAAAAACTCGAGGTCCACTTTCAGCTTTTTCCGGACCTTTTACCAGCATCACCCGGTCTTCATCAGTATGGCCAGTATTGCAATATGGCCTAGTGCAATATGTAAATCACAGGGGGGGGGGGGGGGGGGGCAATATCTGTTAAGGCAACATATGTGTCAAAGCATTCTGAATGAAGTATTGTGGTCCCAGCCTACAAATACTATCTTACAGACTAAAGAAAACATTGTTTTTGCTACAAATCCTCATTTTAATGTTTTTCAGTCAAACTGATAATGACACAAAAATGGACGTTCCCTCCAATATCGTGAATCATATCGCAACATCAGTCAAGATAATTGCATTTCAATATGTTCCTCATATGGTGCAGCGCTAGGCAACGCCCATCAGTCCATGAAAACAGCTCGGTAAATTCCCGGTTCCAACAAAGGAAAACAGGCGACCACAGTCTCGTATTCCACATTGTGTTGCACCACCTGAGGCCTGACTCAGCAACTGTTCAACACAGACACGATCAGCCAAGCCTTGACTCAGCTTGTCCAAAGTCTCACTTCATATGACAACGGAGACTACAGCTGTACAATACAGTACATGAGTACTCATCAATGTAGACTGAGAGTTCAGCGCTTAGTTTCAGTCATTGTTTCTATTGATAATCCTTTTTCCACCCAAGTCAATAGTACTTGGCTTGGCTGCACTAACTAATGTGGACTGTCATTTAACACACTAATCTGTTAATCTCATTACCTTTTCCAGTCACAGGGCTGCTCTTGTAAACCGCCAGTACCATAAGAAACCGCAGTCTTCCTCGTCTCATGCCGTTCCACCTGACTCTACGCCTCATCAGACCTTTCCCATTAATTACCTACAACTGTGGCGCCCTGCCAGTTTCACAATGAATGAAAAATATTTGACACTTCTCATAACAACAAAAGATCTCTTGTTGTGTCTTCGGTGTCGTAATCAGACATTACCCAACAAGAACTACATTAGCATTAGCCACTTGTCAACCAGTACATTTACTGTAGACACCAAAGCAATTTTCCTCTTAATTGATATGATATTCTTATGTATCATTCCAACGAGTTATTGAACCACTGAAAAGACTTTGGAAACATTATTTAAAGGTACAAAAGAATCTTTGGTGTTGGATCGATCCATTGAAATCATTCAATATCAGTAAATAAGGTATCTGTTGTATTACTGTGTTGCAAAGTGGGACGTAATCGATGACAAAACAATGCCATGTGGCAGAAAAAAGTTGTATTATGTTTAATGAGAGTTTGTGTCATTGCAGTGCACTAAACATTAACTTACATGACAAACTACATCATCTATGAGTGTATTTATCAGGTCACATCAGACAGGGAGATGTCAATGTCAATAGTGATGTAGGGAGAGTTAGAATGGAATATATCTTGTCTGTTCTGTCTTCAGACAGCGAGCAGGATTACCTCTCATCTTATTTATTGCAAGTCTATTTGTAATTTATTTCACCATATGACCTGTCAGGCATCATCCAGTATAACCTTTTAATTCTATAGCTGTTCATTTCACCTGAGGCACGTTGGATCACTGGAGGGAGAAAGTAAAAGGATGTGTAATGTAATGGATGCTTGTTAGGTTTAAGGGATGCTTTAGCCTTAAGCTGCAGATAATCAGCTCTTTAATGGCTCACTGAGCGGTCTAATAACATGAGAATGAAATACTTTCCTTCAGAATGAGATGTTCTTTTGACAAAATAAATATTAAACGAAGGCTCCAACCCGATGGCCGACCTTCGGAAGAGAAGGCAGTCGGACTGACTCCCCGAGTCGGTAAAAAGTGCCTCTGAACACACCGAAGCAACGCCGACTTGAGCGTACGTTCTGTGTGTGCGCGAGATGTAATACGTTTCCATAACAGCAGCGCTAATCTATATTGTTGCACAAAAATTAAAAAGCCAGCAGCTAATGGAACATAAGCATCACGTGGGCCTGGCTTCTCCTGAATTTCAAAACCAGACCATCATGGCGGCTCGTTCAGAACAGGATCTCATATTTTACTAAAATAGTTCACCCAAACGTCTTTCTGAAAACATGTTGAGGAGAAATAGGCCGTGCAGCTGCTGAACCCCATCTTGTTGGCAGTGCTTTGAGGGTGTGCTTTTCCAAGTCCGTTAATATTGGGGATCTGCTGACAGACCCAGTCCCACATGCACCTAAATGCCACAGCAATGCAATAATAATCCCAATACTTTTTTTTGGACTTGTTGGGGCTTTGTGAAAACAATCCCAAAAGGAAACACTGTATTTATAGTGTCAAATCACAACAGAATATAGTAGGTCTAGACCACACTCTATAATTTACAGAGACACAACAATACCTTCATGAGCAAGCATTTGGTGCGACGGCAGCAAGGAAAAACTCCCTTTGAACAGACAGAAACCTCGGACAGACCCAGACTCTTGGTGGGCGGGTTGCTGCAGCTGCCAGTTGGAAAACAGAGACACTGATACAGAAATGATTTCAGAATAATGTAAGACGAGATTTATTTTGGGAATGTTTAGTTAACAAATGACCGTTTTGAGGGTGACTGAAATAAGCCACGTATTTCCATTAATTGTAGCTTCATAGTGTATTGTGTTCCTTGAGTTAACAAGGGAGCTATCTAACATGGTGTAGGCCTACCGTGCCTGTAATTAAGTTACCAGGTTGAAGAGGGATGAAATGAGATGCTGAAGCATGTTTTATTAACGCTAAGTGTCATTAAAGAAATAAAGCAAGTTACAAGGTCGAAGCTGTCTCTGTGCTCTTACTCTATCCACGCCCCGATGGTACTTGTATGTAATAACGACGAGTTAATAGTTAACGCTAACACTCACTTGCGTTACAATAATTATAGTAGTTGGCATGATGCACAGTGGCAATTGTGGCAGCAATAAAGATAATCACTGGCATAGCGAATCAGTTTGTTGAGTCTGTCACTCTCAGTCCGCTGCCCCAGCATGCAACAGCATACAGGAGAGCACTAGCCACCACAGAGTCTTAAAACATCCTCAGCATTGGCCGACAGATGGTGGAGGACCTTCCTCTGGCCCTTCCTGTGGAGTACTCCAGAGTTCTCAGTCCAGTCCAGTTTATTGTCTATGTGTACTCCCAGGTATTTGTAGTCCTCCACTATGTCCACAACAACATCTCAGATGGAGACAGGGGGAGAACCAGTGCCGTCCCCTTCTCAGGTCCACTACCAGCTCCTTTGGCATTGTCACACTGAGCTGCAGATAATTGTCGACAGAGTTCCTCACCACAGCTCTGGACTCTCTCAGACACGTCACCCTTTACACCTTTCCAACGCAGGCCCACTCCACACAGTAAGTGGCCTGGTGCACAGAGGCGTGACAATGAGTTGGAATATAATCTTTACACATCCAAGCAGAGTTTAATCAACTCCTTGAACACTATCCACAAAAAGGTTTATGATAGTCATTTATTTTCTCCTCAGTGAGAAGGTTCCTCAAGCACATTGGTAGTATTTAATGAAAGGATGTTGCCCTTCGCTGGAAATTACGCCTCGATGTTCCTGTTATTATGTCCGTCTCCTGTGTTTTACCATGTTTTGTCATGTTTACTCAAGAAAAACCTGGAGGAAATAAGAGGATATTAGGTTTCTGAAGGCCTCGCCTGCAGACGGGCTGGGCCTGTAGCATTAGGACGGCATTAGTAGCCGGTATCGTCCATGAAAGACAACCATAAAAAGAGTGGATGAAGAAGTAAACAAGTTCACACCTGTAGTCATCTAGGATTTACCTGAGATAGATTTAAAGCTTTCTTCAGGTGTTTTGGGGTTCATAAACTGTTTGTTCATCTCATCTTACAAGCTGTGTGGTGTTAATGAAGTACCAGCAATGTCTATTTCAACGTTTATTCCATGTCACGCAGCCAAGAATCTCACAGTCCTCTGTGTGTACAGAGACATGTCCACGAGACTCTGCTCATATGATGTTCTGGAGAAGGGAGGTGAGCTACGGTGGGGGAGGGGAAGGGTGAATGAGATAATACCAGCAGGAGAGCTTGGACAAAGGAGCAGCGAGAAAGAGAATTAAATAACAAAGAGGCCGTGCATGGGGAAGCCAAGACAACACAACCCCCGGGAGGAATGACTCAACAAAAAGGGACTGCTGGGAAAGCCCTGAGTCACAGGGAGAGCACTATGGTGGACTTCAAATGCAGCTGTTTACCAAGCATGGCAATGCCTTCTGGGATAATGCCTCGTTAAAATTCTTACTGAGCAGCGACACCTTTTACTGCTTATAAATGTAACCTTTCATTCCCACCTTAATATAACTGTTCCATTGTTTACTGAAGTATTGTACTGGCGGGAAATACTTATGACAAGTGAAGTAAAATGTGCATAGTGAATCGCTTCAAAACCATTTAAATGTGGAAAGATTACAACCGGTTGAGATGGAAAAAAATGTATCGCAATGCCATTTTTAAAACAGGCTAGGGTGCAACAGAAGCTAACATACAGCCGGAAACGTTAGCCAACCGTTAGCTGGTAACAGCCGCCATATGGCCGTATGGCCCACGCACTACGAGCATGCACGAGCACGCACAGAGACGTTTATGCATTTAGCGCATTGTTCGTTGCAGTACTCTCCCAAACACTAGAGGGCGTACAGGCAAAATAATCTGTGAATAAGCAGAAAGTAGTTGAAAAAAAGAAAAGCAGGTTAACATTACATTTATCTACCAAGGGGGTAAGCCTCTTCTCTCTAAGCGTAGCTCCCATGGCGCCATTTTAATGCTACAAAGCCATCCCCCGCCGTTAGCATCCCATTGACTCCCATTCATTTTGACAGCGAATAACTTTACATCTGAAGCGTTTAAAGACTCTATTTGTCGGTTGTTTATTTCTAAAGAAACACAACAATGTATACAAGGCTCCGTTACCTTGTAGCTCACGTTATGTCTCCGTAGCAGAAGTTTTTTTTAAAATGGGCTAACAATTGTGTCATAACCACGCGACTTACCGTCGCAGTCGACAAATCACCGTATTGTCAGTAGAAGCATGCAGACAGTTTAGACTTCCATTAGGTGTTTAGGTTTAATTACTAAAGCTAATTAGCATGTTAGTTAGCAGTAATTAGCCTGTGTCTATGTTAATGTTAACTAGCATGTTAGTTAGCAGTAATTAGCCTGTGCCTAGATAGATAGATAGATAGATAGATAGATATTTATTGATCCCAAAAAAATGGGAAATTACAGTGTTACAGCAGCACACAAAATATACATACATACAATATACATGAAATAATAATAATTATTATAACAAAATATAAGAATAAAATATAAGAATGTAAGAACAAATATTTAAGTATATACAAGATCGGAAAAAACTAAATGTGCAACTGTTTAAATATAAGTATGCTAAAAAAATGTAAATGAACCAATCGTTCCGGTTGCCCTTATTGCAATATTGTGGTGATGATTGAGTGTCATCTAGCAACCAGGGATGAAGTGTTGAAGAGTTTTATTGTCTGTGGTAGGAATGATTTCCTATAGCCTATGTTATCTCCTAACATATACCTACCTCTGCTGATTGGGAACGATTGAGATTTCTCTTGCACAGCTACCAGAAGACTTACAGCTTTCAGACAGGTTGCTCACGTCACATCTACGTCTTCAAGCTCAGTTGGAGTCAGCGCAGTAACGCTCAGCATCACCTGGACAGAGCTTCTAATAGACTCCACTAGTCTCCGTCCAGAGCAACGGGATCTGTTGGTCCATTTCTTTAACTGTCTATGGTATCTACTCTAAACATTTACGTGACTGTTGTTTATCTCCACAACTAAATGACTGTCTCCCTCTAACAGTGTAAGACCATTCTTTATATGGAGCCATTTTTAGAGTTGAAAAAAACCATCTGTCATGTTTTTCCAAACCACCATCAAAATGTGTCTTCTTTCCCCAGTGTGGTGTCTCTGTCTGACCACATGCAGTACTTAGGGCTGTTTGACTCCCTGTGTTCTGTACATGGAGAATAACACAGATGTTTGTAGAGGCGAACTTGCTCTTCCCAACAGACCGTGTTGAACTGAAGGCAAAGCGAGAGCGTAGGTACAATAAATCAGAGGTGCACGACCACACGCCGCGGCCGCTTCGGAGCCTTCGCGCTGGAAAGTGCGGCGACGTCATTTCATGGTGCAGGGAACACCACTAACATCATAAATTAAGCTTAAAACAGGGTTAAAATGCTGACAGCTAAATGGTCCAACATGTGTCTGTATTTCACTAACAGCAGGACATCCAACAGTCTGCAGCTAAAGACACAGAGCTGACCTTTGAGACACCGTGGACACTGAGACGTAGTGTTGCGCTTGGTTCTTTCATTGTAAAATACCCTTCGGCCATCTAGTTTCTCTTCCGTTTGTTGTGTAATAGCAAATGACTAGTGGAAAAAAGTTATTATTACATCTAAAATAAATCATTTCATTGTAACCATATGGCTTTAGCAATAAACAAGCCTTTCATAATCTTTGATTTTTTTTATATTTAAGATAAAATACTATTTCAGTTGCACTTTTGAGGAGGACACATCTGCTGCTTTGCAGTTTATACAAATAAAGGAATATTTTTCGGTGATTACACACAATCAACACCAGCCGCCACACATTGCGTTTTGTCATTAAATGTTTTAATGCTATTTAAAACACGCATTCATGGAGCAAATGGTGTTTTGAAATTAATATCAAATAAAAAATGTATAATCATATCTATATGAATAACAACATGCATGATTTGTTTCAAATCTGCAGTTTCTTTACCAGCCACATTACCTTAATCCAACCTTTTGAGCCTGCTATTCGTTCGTTTGGGTTTATTTCACAAGGTTGCCAATGACAACACAACTGTGTCTGTGCTGTAAGACAGGATGTGGTGTTCCTGTTACAGGGTTCGTGTGAGAGGAACACCACACGCTCCGTGAGGTCACGTGACAGAGAGCAAGCGTGGCCCGAGGGTGAGAATGGAGAGAGCTAACTGTTCCGTAGATGAGTAATGGAGATGGAACTGGTGCTGGCTGCTACGATAAGTTATCATTCGGATCAAGACATGTGGAAGTTCACTCACTCAGTCACTCTGTCTATCATCATTGAGTGGCAGATTAGATCGTTCCCATCAATATCAACTTCATTTGAATATTCTGAAGTCACTTCCTAGCTTTATGTACCAATTGTGAATAACAAAGTGCACTGCTAATGCAACAAGACATCCAACACATCCTTACATGGCTAGTTTGAACTTCACTCAGCACAAACTACTCACCAGCTAAAGAGCTCTGCTGGACCCCCCTAGAGACCAGACCTAGCCTAGTAAAAAAGACTGGGCTCAGGGGGAACCTGTTAGCCTAGCTCTGTTAAAGCTCAACAGCTGTTTGGTTTGCATGCTCTATGATTTGTGAAATCCACAAATGGCATTTTTTTAACTCTATTGGGAAAAGATGGCTTCATCTACTTAGCCATTTCTGGACAGACGACGGCTGGGTGCAGTGAATGTGTGTGTGTGCGTGTGTGTGTGTATGACTAACCAAAACCCAGGTGACTCAGCTAGAGTGCAAGACACAACATGTAAATAAGGTTGTTTTGGCCGTCAGCTCTTTTAGTTTTGGTGGAGCTCCATTGCCATACTCCATTCAAAGACTACTACTACTACTACTTCTACTACTACTACTACTACTCAGACTGCAGAGGTTTTGGGCCAACTGAACCCTGACCTAGCATAGCTGAAGATCTCTGCTGGAGGGGGCCTTAGTCTGGTATAAAGCAGGCTAAGAAAATACCAAGGAGGGAAGTTTTTACTTCTCACAGCAGTTTAAGTGAGTAAAGGATGGTGGGATTGACCCTTGATGAGAGATTCATTTCCAGATGATAGGGAGGAACTCTCCTTTTCAGGTCCGACCTTATCCACTTGCACTTCCTTAAGTCTTTCTCCTTCCTTTCCCCTTCAATTTCCTTTCCCTCTTCTCTCTCCTTCCCTCCTACAGACTGCAGGCTTTGCTTTAACTTTCATATGCAAAGCTTATGCAAAAGGGGAAGTATACTAGGAAGACACTTTGAACTCCTGCAGCACCTAACTAGGACACAGAAAACAAGACTTGCATGGACATAAAATGAAAATCCCATTTAGGCACTTCAATGGGCCCAGCAGACTGGAAGAGGTTTTAATCTTACTGTAGGCCAACAGTCAGCTCTCCCAGAAACTGAGGCTTTTTCTGCAGGCAGAGACACTGGGTCTGTAGCTGAAACTTCTCCAACTCTGAGCAACAGAAGTGACAAACAAGCACACGGATCCAAATCGTCATGGCAACAACATGGGCACTGCAGAAGTCCAAATCCACCACAGAAAAGAAAATGCAGTAAGTATTTGTGCAAAAGCATGGTCTGGTTCCAAAATACCCTTATGTAGCCTACCTTTCTGATTTGTAATGACATTTGCAAATGTTTGAAAAACCTGTTTTTACTTTGTCATTTTGGATCTTTGAGTGTTGATTGATGGACAAAATGACAATTCTATCCATTTTGAATGGCATCTATATATATATATATTTCTACACAATAAAAATGCGCAAAAAGTGAAGCCACTGTATGATAATAAAACATTAAAACCAAACTCTTTCCAACAACAAATACTACTAAATAATACACATACAGCCTGGATCCCACTACAACAACTTTAAATTTGTTGGATGAAAATCAATGTTTGTTTTTGTTTTTTTATAATAACTGGTTTTAGGACGTCCAGCAGCCCCTGAGTTCAGGATGATTCATGCTATGTGCATTGATGACAATAATAATTAAAAATACAGTGTATTTAAGTACGATATTGTATTTTTTAGGATTCACTCAAACATCTTAAAGCATTTATGTAAGCTAAAAGAGCAGTATTTGGGTTCAATAATACTACATTACATTCATTTAGCTTATTCAACTCAGCCAGAGCATGGTCATGGCTAATCCCTGGTCATCACAGGTCCCACGAGGCCGTTCTCCACTCATCACTGCTCAATTACACCTTGTATGAATCAACCACCACTGGGAAGAGTCATAAGTCAAACACTAATCCTATGATAACTCTAACAAGTATTCTACCTCCACATAGCCTGCCATTTCAGCCCCTGCTAGGCCCCATGCCTACTCTATGGTGGGCCCATTTCCTCAGTGAATCAGCCATCTGGACAGCAAACACTGAGGGAGTTAATGGATCTGCTGGCTTACATAAGAGCTTCCATTATTCACCAAGCAGTCCACTCCACACCGGTAGATTATTTACACACACTCTTATAGTGTTACATTGTGTTGGGGGACAATCCCAGAGCCAGAAGGACTGGGTCTGAGGCCCATTAACTGATGGCAGCCTGCTTAGCCCGAGCACACGGTAGCTACCACAGATGAAGGAAATAAAGAAAGTAGAGACTAGCCGTTGGCAAACAAACAGTATCTAAGATGCATCGAGTTACCCTCTTGAAAGATTAGCCTATGTCTCAATGCGGAAAAGTCCATTCCCAACGTTATAATGGCCTGTAACTGTTTGGTAGGGTAGAACAAGTTCAATGAACATATAACTTACTGTATGTTCTAAGCTCAGCTGCTTCTGGAGTTATGGTGATGGGCATTTTCCACAACGCTGTTACATTTGACAGATTTATGAATTCATTACGTCAGAAATGACTCAGTATATGAGTCGTTAGTGAAAATGACCAAGGGTTGCAGCCCTACTCATACTGTGGTTGGTTACACCTGTCCAGGTGTTCCTGCCTGTCTCAGAGTGGGAGCGTGTACAGAAAAGAAGAAGCGAGTGAGCAAATGGATGGAAATACAGTTGATAGGGTGTTAAGTTATGTGCGGACCATGACATAATGTTATAGTAATAGTAGATCAATGCAGTTGAATAAAGAACTGCAAACAACCATCAAGGCTCGAAAAAAGGGACTTCCCTATTTAGAAGTTAGCTTGTGAATGCAATCTCACTCTCAAGTGTCAGATATGATGCAACTTGTGTAAGTTCCCACCAGAACATGAGACACTTCAAATGCTCAGACAGCGTTAAACAGCTGGCTGTTTGGCTGACTCATCTCATCTCTAAAAGGTAAAGGCTTGTGCAAGGAGACCAGCTAAATGCTGCGGACACCCAGGTCCTGAAACGTGTCTCCGCCTCCTGACTGGATAGAAACAATTGCTAGGAGTGGCGGGGGCTCGCCCACACATGCACACAGCCAGACTCCAGAGCAGGCTATGTATGGCCCGGTATATGTTTGTTGGCAGACTGCTGGGGTTGTCCTACAGCCATCCCTGTCTGTGTCTCCGCGTCTCTCTAGTTACCTCCCGTGGGACACCAGCTGCTGCACTCGGAGAGGGAAAACACACCGCCAGCTTTCAGACACAGAGAGACAAACGCTCAGACCCAAAACTGGAAATACAGTCGATTAAAGCATGTCAAAGGATTATAAAACTGCTGTCCCATTGCAATGAGTAAGTGACTTCTGGTCCTTTCTAGAATGACAAGGCATTCACTAGCTGATACCAAGTCCAGAATTGGTCTCTTCGTGAAACATTCCTTCCCGTTTCCCCATGAATATCTTTGAGCAAATAGATCCATCTGGCTTTTTATTTCCTGTGACATTTTCAACAAAAGTCCTTTAATAAGTGGATTGAATCGGACGGAAAGATGTTGGCTGACAGAAAGTGTGGGGGAACCAGAAAGAACTCAGAAGAAGACAGACAAAGCAGAAGTGTAGACTGAGTCAAGACAGCCCACATCCGCAGCCCAGAGGAAATTAAAAAACACACACACACACACACACACACACACGCACACAGTCTCATTTAACGACACAGAACAGATGTAAACAGCTGAATGAAGGCCACAGCCATATGTTGAGTTCAAAACACACACACACACACACACACACCTCTCTCTTGCAGCTTCTAGCTGCTACCTGAGAATATTTGTTGTTGAAGGGTACTGAAGTATCGCATCACATACCATGGTTAAGATACTGTACGTTTGAGTCAATTAAATGAGAAATGCTTTAATTTAATGAACTCAACCATTTCAACAAGGCGTTGTTCTGGACTACTCATCTGAAGTCTTACCACAGCCTTAAATGCTGGAGTACAGCTAGATGACTCTCCTGGTTCAGCTTCCAGACCTTTGCTAGGAGGCCCAGGGGAGACTTTCTGTCCTTGGCTCTTGAGGAGCAGCAGCATTTATTCATGGACAATCTGAAAGCTACTCTGTACATTTCCTGGCACCTGACCACGTTGTTGCTAATATCTTCTCTGATCGCTGACGGAGACAGTCCCAAAAGGAGCTCAGTGTCCGCCGTACGCTCTGAATAACATGGGACAGTAGGACACTATAGGACAGGTTCCTATCTACAGAACACAGCCTTGTGAGAGCTTTCCTCCTTTGTATTCTATTCATATTTTATATGTTGAATTGTCACCATCTTGCTGAATTCTGTGTTTTCATTTACATAAATTCAGACATTCCCAACATTAATTGGGCACACAAATATACCAGAGTGTAGGTAGTCATCAGTCAAAACCAAGTCCAGATATTTGCCCACATGGTTCAGTGGACTGACAGACCAAAGTTCTCATACCCAGTACCCGGGTCACAAACCAAGCACAGGCCCGGGTCGCTCAGGACTACAGGACCTACATGGGATGAGCTAGAGGAGGTCCCAGAGCTAGCTCCTAAACTACACTGGTGTCAGAGTCCCTGCACAGAGAGGGCTGAAGCCGCCCTGAGGAGCTCCGCTTCTTCTAAGCATTAGTGCCAGAGAAGCAACAGGGGTTTTAACCACAGACCCAGGCTTATAGTGTCTGAGTTAGGGGTGGCACGGTTCATGAAGAAAACAACCAAACTATATTACATCAGAGTGGGAAATTTGAAGCCACGTTCTGCAAACACACCCCATTTATGAAAGTCATACCGGTGAGTATCTTTCTGAAATGATTTATTCAAAAGATGGAGCGCTATGAGTTCCTCTTTTTTTTTTCTTTTAAAGGATAACATTTTTGTAAGAGCTACACTGAAGATGGCAGTTTGATAAATCAACTTCAATTGATCTGTAACATTTCAATCTATGTGTGCTAAAAAGTCACATAAGTTCCTTTTAAATTCTCCTTTTTTTGGCCAAATAAATGAAAAGCTTGTTGAAATCATCAACGTCTCCCCTAGCTTTCCTCAAAAATGGGCTCAAAGTCGCATCCGGTCTGTGCATGATCACATGATAGAACTACTGTTTAATACTGTATCCTACATTGTGGACAATTAAGCTATTTATCATATGCCGAGGTATATTTCTAAATGTGTCAAAGATTAAAAGAAAAAATAAGAACAAGAGCCATAACTGTGACCCTAAAACCGTGATGCAAACCAAAAACCGTGGGTTTGGTGAACCGTGACCCCCCCTAGTCTGAATAATGGCAATTACAGAGTTACTGTCATGGCCTTAAAACTGATGAAACTAAAACCTAGACAGCACAAACCAACACCAACACTTCAATTTACACAATGTGGAAATGGACACACACGCACACACCTCATCCATTATTTCTCAGTCAGTCATTTGCTGGCCTTCAGCTGTGCTGTGGACAGAGTGTGTCTCGCTCCTCCAGAGAACGTATGACAGTTTCATGTATTAACTTTGTGTCCATGGACCATCCACCACCACCACCACCACTGCTCCCGTTATTGAGCAAACTACAACTGCACTGACATGAGCTGCGGTTGGTCCCAACAATCCTTTTTTAATAAAGTATAGCAGTAAAAACTCAATATCTGTATTACTACGGGGAATGTGCCGATCCCAATCTGAGTTGTTATGAAAATGAATAATGGAATATCAAATATTGAAAAGATGTTTCCCTTTTCTTATCCCTGCCACAAGAGTGTCGATGCAGACTGATCTCAGGAAATGGCGTCTGTATGTATGTATGTATGTATGTATGTATGTATGTATGTATGTATGTATGTATCTATCCAATTACTGGCGTGTTATCAAGACGCATACTTGCGTTTTAGCGTGTTTATCAGCACTGTTTGGGCTCCAATCACCTTGGATAGTGTGTGATATTACACCATAGCGAGTAGTATGAAAAGGCAAAAATCCATGTAGGGAGGTTGGTCGGGGGGGTGGATGGGTAGAACACAGGACTTTCGCCCACGGGACGTTTCCTAAAGCCAACCGACTTCAACGCAGAGAGCTCAAAATGCGTCCAGATAACACGCCACTTGGCTTAAGAAGGTCGGCGTGTACTGTGTGTTTACACAAAGTCATGATGCAATGTTGGTTGATGACACAAGCACTAGTTTTACCTTGATTACTGCTCACCAGTCTGGTCGGTTGCAGCAGAAAGAAGACCAGTCTAAGCTCCAAACGGCTCCAAATAAAGCAGCAGAGCTGGGTTAGATTATTATATGATTATTATATAGATTATTATTATATTATATGTTAAATATTTTTTCATCCAACTATGATGGACAGTGATTGTCACAATGTAATGTGTTATTTGACACTAATTTACTGAACATACACATTGATATTCTTTTACTTGCACTATATGTCTTGTTTTAATTGTGTGTCATTTTTATGGATAAGTTGTGATTGTTATATGGGGACCCCTGGAAGCGTGGCTGCCACATCGATAGCAGCTAATGGGCATCCGAATAAAGGAATAAAGAATAAAGGAAGGAATAAAAAAATGTATTTTCTACATTTTGGTCAGTGCTCCATTATTAGGTAATCTTTGACTTCTCTGCATTAATCCTTTTAGGATGACTCAAGCAAGGAAATTGAAATTAAGTAGAGTAAGAAGTAGGCCCAAATTGAAATAAGACTAGCAGGTTTAATACATGAAGGCAGGAGGGTCTGGACTTGGATATAGCCTAAATGAACACAGTGTTTAAGTTGATCTAGCAGCAAATACACGCTGCAAAATGCTACTGACAAACAAGCAACGGGGTCCGTCCGCTTTAACCCAAAGCACCAGATGTTGATTTTCATTAACGGGGCTGTGCGCTTGACTCGCAACGCATTTTACAGCAGACGTCCCTAGAGCAAAGCAACACAAGGTACAGGTCCTTATAGTCAGCGTCAAACTAACTAGGACACCCATCGGCTAACCTGGAATACCCTCATTTGATTTTAGGGCCACAGCATCCACCTCTGCAGCTCTAATCTTTAATATAGTAACACCAATATTATTATTTCAAACCCCATACTTGGTCAAAATCGTTCTTGAAGCCCGAGGGTAGGCTGAGGATATTGTCTTGTGGGTCCACAAGGTGCACACAACATACAATAGATTGGCTTTGTTCCCTGCAATGCTCTAAGCTAGCAGGAAACACTGGGGGGAGGCACGCCAAGTCTCCTTCTCGGGTGTGTGTGTGTGTATATGTGTGTGTGTGTGTGTGTGTGTGTGTGGGGGGGGGGGGGGGGGTGTAAACCTTTGACCTTCCTGAGGGAAGCTGCTCCACTGATGTTATCATAAACACTGCTGGGCCTCCTGTACTCATGTCTTTGTGTAATATCCTTCCAACTCACTCCGGATGGAGGATGAGCTGTGTCTTTACCTGTAAAAATGCCTCGCTGACACTTAAATATGAAAAATTCAGCCACCAAACCAATTGGTTAATTTAAAAAAGATAACTGCCATAATAGCAAATTCTTGTTATCATTAGGCATGGCCTAAAGGTGTTTGTTGCCCCTCGCTGCCCAGCAACGCTCCCTGCTGAGCTGTGTGGAAGCAGCAGGGCAACACTAGCTCATTATTAGATATCAAAGTCAAACTAGTTATCCAAACATGGGATCCTTATCTTATGGGAAAGGTTTGTGTATGCTTCTGAGGCGCTTAGACTGCATCTCCAAGATAAGGATGAGTGTAGATCCACAGTGAGACCATAACGATCATAGAGCTCAACCATTCAGAGCTGGCAGACTTGGTTCCGGGCTTAAAACTCTTGGGATAAGCATTTAGAAACGTCCGCAGAGATGCTAAACGAAGAAAATCCCTTTGAAGTTCCAAGATCCCATCTCGCACCCGGCAGCACGGCACAAAGCCCGACACAAGTGTCTTTGATATTTTAAGACCGTCCAGCGGCCATGTTGTTTAAAAAGCAAGTGCACCTGCGCCCATCTGTGGCCCATGGGCGTGCTGGTCTTACAGGGATGTGTTCAGGTGCAGTCTGGGCATCCTGGTCTTAGTGGGAGATGTGTTCAGGTGCATCCTGGGCGTGCTGGTCTTACAGGGAGGTGTGTTCAGGTGCAGTCCGGGCATATTGCTATCTTGAGGCAGCGGGAAGTGATCTTGCCATCCATCCATCCATCCACCCATCCATCCATCCATCCGGTATCGCGTCGTGGGGGGAGCAGCTCCAGCAGGGGACCCCAAACTTCCCTTTCCCGAGCCATATCAACCTTTTCCAACTGGGGGATCCCGAGGCGTTCCCAGGCCAGGTTGGAGATATAATCCCTCCACCTAGTCCTGGCTCTTTCCCAAGGCCTCCTCCCAGCTGGACGTGCCTGGAACACCTCCCTAGTGAGGCGCCCAGGAGGCATGTGATCGCGCTATTGACCAACCAAAGCCTGGTCTAAAGTCAATAACGCAGCATGTCCTTGTTGTTTCTACACTGCATGCAAAGCGCGCGCACACTATACTGGTTACACACACAGGGACGCACGGCAGCACACACACATGCTAAAGATTACAAATAAAAACATGACGGTGCAAATCCTCCATCATGAGAGCAATGCACCGAGGTCCACACGCTCCGGGCTCTTAAAGGGAATGGGAGAGGACCTCTGATTGGTTGATTGCATGTTATGCCCAGAACACACCTATGATTAATAATTACAACCCTTAAGAACCATGCCACCGGCAGGTAACATAGGAAGTGGAAGCTAACTCTGACAGATGTAGGGCAGCTAACGTTAGCATTAGCTGTGCCAATGAAGCGCCCAGCTGAACCGCTATAACTTGCTAAAACAGTATTTCCCATCTTTCTTTAGATTGAGTTGTGGACAAAACGAGACATTTGAGGACGTTGTCTTGGGGTATTCGGGAAAACACTGATATACGTACATTGTTCACCATTTTAGAGACCAAACAACTAATCAATTACAGAATTATCAAATATGAAAATAATCGTTAGCTGCACATAAATAAACTCGGTATGGCGAGTGGCGGTGGAGGACGGAACAAAACCGGAACGCAGCACATACGCGCCCAGCGGAGATTCTGGGTTATACTCGTTTTCAGGTTCATGTATTTTGTGTTTCTACTAGAACATATTTGCAGGCTTGAATGTTCAAACCCTGTATTTTCAGCTCATACTGCCCTTACTGCGGCACCTATTCCCCCTCTGTCTGAGAAGTTCTGGTGGAGCGCCTGTCTCTTTAAAAAGCACCGTGTGCTCTGATTGGTCAGCGTTTCCAGGTCTCTGGAGTCTCGGCATCTGCTCTCGCGGCCTCTGCACAGTCCATTGCAGCAGAGTACATAATGAGACTTTCTACAATAATAAAAATCCCCACTAAAAAGGCTTCTAAAACCAAAAACTACACAACCGGACATGTTTCAGCAGGAATGCGACCCAAAACTGGGGTCAAGATTACGCAACGTAAACACTGCATAGCCTGCCTGCCGGGAGCAGATGACCATATATTTAGAAAAAAACTGTTGAAACCAGAGATCTCAATATTTGAAGCTTTTTTTCATTTAACATGAACATCTGACATTTTAACATGACAGAAACTACGCAAAAGCCTCCGGTGCTTTTTTTGCTGTGACGTGTCAAAATGTCTGCCATTGAAAACATCGAATAATAATAATAATATTAATATTAATGATGATGGTTCCGTACAACAGTAAGTGTGCCGGTGAGCCAGTGTGCACAATACCCGGGCCCTAACAATGGCACACTGGAATGGAATGCAGCCATTGTTGATTAATGTCATTAGTGTCCCCTGCGTTTGGCAAACCAAAATGCCAACTGGGCCGTAGGTCTTCTAAAGCTTAGCTTAACAATGCAGGGCTCTAAGGGTTCAAAATCGACATTTTCGTCCATCAGCCAAATGGATAGTGGGCGGAGCCATGGTGCCTCTGCTAAATATCCTTGAGGAACTTGTTTTGGTGGAACATGTGTACGTTTAGAAGTAGTTTTAGTCGTGCTGCAGAAAACTCTGATTGAACAGATAGTCTAGCTAGCTGTCTGGATTTACCCTGCAGAGACCTGAGGACCAGGTAACTATAGTCCTCAGATTGGACAGATAGTCTAGCTAGCTGTCTGGATTTGCCCTGCAGAGATCTGAGGACCAGGTAACCATAGTCCTCAGAAATCCACCAGAGTTTAGAACGCCAACACAAAGAAAGTCAAAGGCAGAAGACATCATACAGTTATGGGATAAACACATTCTAATCAAGTAGTATTACCATAGGTATGTCATGTATAGTCAATAGGGTTGGGATGCTCCAGTGGCAGGTGCCTGTGTGTGTGTGTGTGTGTGTGTGTGTGTGTGTGTGTGTGTTCAAGGTCTCCTCTTCCCACAGGGCCTAGATCTGGCTTGTTATAAGCAGATTGTCTTAATTACCAAAACATAGAAAGCAGCAGCAGAGGCTAGGTGTGTGTGTGTGTGTGTGTGTGTGTGTGTGTGTGTGTGTGTGTGTGTGTGGTGGGCGGGGGTCTTTTCAACCAGGTGAGGACGAGGTAGCTACCTGTCATCCACACCTTCACGGTTCAGTTGTACTCTGTGTTGTTAGCATTAGCCTTCTACAATGACCCGGGCAAATTAGCTCAGGGAGATGAAGTAGGCTAAGCTAACACATTTAAAGAGTCCAGGAGGCTGGTTACTAAGGTTACTAAGAGGTTGCCATGTTGTTAAACTATAGGCTCATCACTCAAAACTGAAAAAAAAAACTAGCAAAACCAATGTTAAAGGCTTAAATGTTAAAGTTGTGACGCTCTAACAACACTGACAAACGCATACGGGGACTGGCAGTGTAAAAACGCTACTGTCGCTTCAAAGAGGATATGTTGAGGAAGAGGAACTCGGATGTCTGACATTTTTATCTTGTAAGTCTACTCTAAGAGAACACGTTAAGCTTCTTTTAAAGAGCTGGAACTTCATGCGGATTTGTTTAAAGAGAGTGGTAAATGCTCCAAAAAGTAAGACTCGACTTTAAGCTACTTTTATAAATACAATTCAGCTGTACGCTGCATGCTATAGCTATTTGCTATATGTCTAACGGCAACACTGAGTTCACACTGCAATTTGGTAAAAGAAGCCATTTTTTATTCATAATTCCTTTAATTTAACACCTGTTTTTTTGAGTTTCCCTGTGCCGAAATAAGAGGTAGGTCCTGATAAATTGAAAGAAGTATTACTTCATAATGTACGAGGTATGCGGTTGTGACAGTCCTCAGGGCAAAATAAAAGTGCGGAGTTACTTTAGGGGGTCTTGTGAAACGTGTCGAGAGAGGATGTGCCTTCTCCGTTAGAAGAAAGAAGCAGGTGGCGATAAAACAAAAGGCTGTTATCATTAAAACAGCTAGCTCGCTCGTGCTGCTTTGTGAGTTGAGAAGAAACAGGGGAAAGCAAACCGACCTGCGTGTGTAATGTCGGACAGGTCGTAGTTCCTGGCGCTCCGGGGAAACTCCTTCAGCTTTCGGTTGGCCAAGTTAAGAGCCCCGCTCGCGGCAGCCTCCTCGAGCGCCTTCTCCACGCTCCGGCTGGCCGCTACTGTGGCAGGCAGCTGGGCTCCATCCCCAGCAGCCATCAAACGGACACGGCTACCTCCTCTTTTACTTAGTTTGTAGCGTCCCCTCCACTTTCATACCCCGTAGGTTGGTATTAACTCCAAACTGAGTGCGTTTCTTCCCAACTTTTTTGAAAAGTACAAAATTAAATCCGAGAGAAATCACTTGCCGAGTTGTGATTGCGTCTCTCACACAACGGGTGCTATCGTTTCCACTAGTAAAGGAGAGCGGTGCAAGCTGTCAATCTTTCAGGAAGTTGCGTCAAGCTGGCACATTTCGCAACAATGATACGGGAACGCTATGTATTTCCTTCAAAATAAAAGCTCACAACTCGCCACTTTAGAAAAACAAGAAAATCATCTCACTTTAGATCCCAATATTCCACAACATTGGCTACAGATCTGTACATAGCCCATGTTTTTTTTTTACCCAAATTAGAATCTGTTAACCCAATTACTAAAACACATTTTGACTATTGTGGACACACATTTTGACCCTCATGTTGTCCCCATGTTGTCTTCATGTTGTCCTAATGTTGTCTTCATGTTGTCCTCATGTTGTCTTCATGTTGTCCTATATCAATGTTCTTTTTATTTCCCCAAAAAAACACAGATTCCACCCAACGCTCTTTGCCGAGTACAAATCTCTACTTTCATTAATTTTGTGTTTTTGAAATAGTATTGAGTAAAAGTTGACATATTCCAGTCTGTGATTATCATCAACATCCCTTCCTTTAATTTTAGTCTCAATAATTCCTAATATCTGCTTTTCTAACTCAAACACTAGGTGTAATTTCTTAAAATTTGAGGTTTATTGACCATAAATTCAAAATATAACTGTAAACTAAAGTTAATAAGTTTGTGTTACGTAGTGTTAACAATGTCAAAAAAGTGACAAACATTGAAAAAAAAGGGAGAAAACATAAGAAAAAGTTAAAAACATCGATATAAAGTGTCAACAACTTTTTATAATTTTGACGGGAAGACAACACAAGGGTTAACAATGATTTCATATGTTTTGGAGCCAGTGCTTGAGGCTTGATAAGTTGTGATATAAGAAAAAGAGACTGTTTTAAAGAATTTCAATTATGTCGTGAAGTAGGCTAATACAAAAAAAATTCAGAAAAAGGAGAATATAAACTGTATATATAGAATATATGAGAAAAGCCAATATAATCCAATAGCTAACTCAATAAATAAAATGTAAAAAATGTTCCTAACCGTCTGCTAGGAAATTGTTACTTATTTTATTTTGGTAGTCACAACCGGAAGTTGACATGAACAGTTTCTCGTTCTACCTGGCTTTCGGAAGGGTGCAGCAGCACCCAGCGCGAGGGAGTGAGAGGGGGAAATGGGCGTGGTTACAACCCGAATATTTTTGACTGACACTCGTGGGGGCGGGGTCTCAGCTTTGCATATTGAATGAGAATCAGAATAAGAGCAGTACAGACAAGTCCTGTGACATTATTAAATTATTAACCAATCATAAAGCTGTGTGCATAACGAGGTAGCTGCCAGGGATCCCATTCATGTAATTTAGGATAAATAAAAGCACATGTTAATTCAATTTGTTCAGTTGTTGTTCCTCATATAATACAAGATCAAATTACCCAAATTAAAGTACTAGTCTATGTCCGTCTGTGCATTTGTGTGCATGAATACTTGCAAGCGTCCATTCA
>NC_048425.1:17914365-17922286 GCF_013103735.1 Etheostoma cragini | reverse complement strand
CCCATAACCCTTATCCCTTATTCTTATTCAGGAACAGATGACTCCCCTCCAACGCACACATACAGACACACACTTCTGCATCCATTAACACTGTCCCCTCCTCTCCACCCCTCTCTTTAGCTCTTATGTCCTCCCTCCCTCCCTATAGCGTCCCATTGGACCATCTGGCAAAGTCCTGTCCGACTAGGTGTCCAGCTGCAGGTCTGTAGAGTTGGTGTGTGTATGTGTGTGTGTGTGTGTAGGACTTAACTTTCACTATGTTGGCCACTGTATTTATCTGAATCCACATGGGGATGTTGTGATATTGCTTTGTGTGCTGATTTGGGTTCTCCTTTGTGTGTGTGTGTGTGTGTGTGTGTGTGTGTGTGTTCTCTCCATCTTATGAACCTGTAAAGTCTACGGAGGAGATGCTGTTTGCATTTTGTGCATTTTGAGTTAACTGATGAAGCATATTCATTATGCATGGACATAACTGAATACATAATAAATGAATGTATACAGTTTGGCCATAAGAGGTAATACTGTGACAAATATGAGCAACCACAGGGTCCTCATATGGGTCAGAGCAGGTTTTTCTCTAGTCCAGGAATGCTATGTGGACTAGATAGACCCTCCTCTGCAGCGCTGGGGAGGAAGGTCTGCACATGGGAGACTAGGGTCTCAAGACTACTGATTTATTGAGTAGTAGTCAAACGTGTTAATACAGAGGGGGAGCTAAGAACTGAGTGGACGGAGGTCACGTTTGTGACCGTTATTAAAGATGTCTCCATGTGTTCTTGAGGTCTTGGTAGTCCAGTGACCCAGCTCTGAAAAAGGTCGGGACTGGATCCCACCAAAACAGTTGTTTCTGTTTTTGTTTCTATAGGGACATCAGTCAGCTTCTCACGCTCTTTGTCCAACCCCTTCTTCCTCTGAGCTCTCCTTATCAGACCCCCCCCCCCCAGTTTTATGTCCCCTGTCTCTGAGGTGCTAACTGTGTTACACGCTGTCATTAAGATATTAAAGGAGGATTTCTCTGTGCTCAACTTTAATCTAAGTTTAACACGTGGATGTAGCAGCAGGATTTGTTGACATCACAGCGGGAGCCAATCAGAGTCCAGCATGACGCTTAGGCGTAAAGACATCTAGTGTCGAGCAGTTCAACTTGTGAAATCGATCATTTTTGTATAGGGTGGTGAAGACCACATGGGGAAAAAGACTTAAGCCCAGAGACACAGCTCAGAGAGACGGGGACAGCAACTTAGGGTGGGAGGGGGAAAGAGAGAGAGTGAGAGACTGAGGGAGAGAGTGAGAGAGAGAGAGAGAGAGAGAGAGAGAGAGATGCTGCAGAAAGAGGAGTATGCCTGGGAATGAATGGTATGAGATTTGGACGTGACCAGCCCACCACCAGCTGTGCATGTGGTCCCAGACACACACACACACACACACACACACACACACACACACACACGCCCTGCCTAGAGCCTGGTACACATTAACACTGCAGTAAAACAGGATGAAAAGGAGACTGAAATCTCTCCAACTGCTGCTACTATCAGACTAGCGTCTATATCCACGACGTTCCACTTCCGGATTTGTTCCCTTGCCACCAGGAAATTAGAAGTCTGCTGGATTTGAATCTTTTTTGCCGCATGTCCGTCCCCTTCCTCTGTCTTTGTGATGGTGGATTTATGAGGACTATGGTTAACTGCTCCATTGCCAGACTAACATCAGGCTAACTATAACTCTAATATGGGATCATAACCACATCAAATGCATGCAACCAATATTTCCTAACCATTTTTCTTTAGCACAAAAACCAGATTGACAGACTGATTCTGCTCGGCCCCAAGAGTCCAGTCCAGCTCTGCAACTCTGGGAAGACCCAGTTATTGGATGCCCATTTAATATGTAACATTATTATGTTTTAATATGTGTAGCAGGGGGTGCCTGGTCCTGGTCCATCTCTCCTTTAGGAAAGGGGGGGCCTTGACTTCATCGTAGACCCCTGGTTAAGAGCCGAGACTGCATGTGTAAACCATGAGCGTTCACTGGCCTCATGTGGCCTCAGGAACAAACTGCAACAGGACAACACACACACACACACACACACACACACACACACACACACACACACACACACACACACACACACACACACACACTGTGACTTTTAACATAAGAAGTCAAATTAACTTTTAAATCCAAGAAAAGGTCCTAAATCAGAAGAAAGCATGCACCAACAGTAAATTATTTGCAAGAATGCTACTCTTTTGATTATGAGTTTTTTATTATTTCATACTATAATTACATAATATATTCTATATTTGATTAAGAAACTTGTTTATTAATCATACATTTGCACACGTTTTTGCTGCTGATTCTAGGAAGTTGCTACTTTTTCCTTAATTGGATAAAAAAAATTATGCACTTTGTATGAGATGGATCAACTATTAAGGGTCCACTATGTCATTTTTATCATATTTGTAAGCAGTTTTCCAGTCGAGGTTCATTTAATATCTTAATAAACGTTAAACGTTGCCAATATTTACACTCAACATGACAGCTTCATTCTTTCGGTTCTAAATTTTTTTTAAAAAAGGAATAAAATAACCTATTTAAAAAAGTTTTCACAGTTCCTTCATTACGAAAAAGACAATAAACCATGGCAATGTCAGAACTGCATTACCCACAATTACGTAGATCGAAAATTACCAACGTTCCCCCATTGGCTGAACGACAAGGCAGGAAACACATGACGAAATACGATTGGCTAGTACGCTCCCTGCAGTTACCCGGATAGAGTTTGGCTATATAAGAGGGACATTGAAGGCGGGGGTTGTAGTCCAAAACCAGCCGTCGGTACTTGGTAGCAAGCTACTCGAATTTGTGCTGCAGCTTAAAAAATAAATATTTGTGGCTTTTAAATATGGTAAGCAGTACATGTCGTCTGAGCGCCATATCAGGACGAATAACTGTGTATGCTAGTTGTTTGTAGGCAATACACGTCAAATACCCGCTGGTGCATTTTGGTGAATAGCTATCTGTTAGCAGCTAGCGTTAGCTGTTGTATTAGCCTAGCATGCTAGCTAATTTATCGTTATTGGGCGAGCCAATGGAATGTGTACAGAATGCAAAAAGGGGCGGTTAAAGTTGACCATATTTTTGGGTAATGTTATTCCACGGTAATACGCGACTGGGCGGCGGCAAATTGTTTAACGGTAACGTTGCTCGTGTTTTCCAGGCTGGTGGAAAGGCAGGTAAAGACTCCGGGAAGACCAAGACGAAGGCTATCTCGCGCTCTCAGAGAGCAGGACTGCAGGTTTGGCCGCTGAAATTCATTCATTGGGCTAGCATAGCCACAAGCTAATGTTAACGGGCAGAAGTTCCTCGCCTTGCCTCTCACCGGCTGGCTAACGAGCTTTTTTTTTGGCTTTCCCGCAGTTCCCGGTGGGTCGTATCCACAGACACCTCAAGTCCCGAACCACCAGCCACGGCAGAGTGGGAGCCACTGCGGCGGTGTACAGCGCGGCTATTCTGGAGTACCTCACGGCCGAGGTACCGCTAACTCCAGCCCCGTTATCTCGCACCATGTCCCTATCAAAGCCCATTAACCCTTCAAAAGGTCAAATTTAAAGTGTTTTATACCAGAAATATGGATTTCTTTTAAACAAAATTGCCCAAAAAAAACACTGATTCCATAAAACATTACTTTAATTGAATTTTTTCGGGGTGTTTTATTCGATCTTATATCATTTGAATTATTTAGTTTAGTGGTTTCTTAACAGTATCTGGACTAAACTCTGAGATCCACTCAACAGCCTCTGATCTTAACTATTTGTCGAAATCATTCATAATTTCTGCCTTTTTAGCTAAACATATATGTATAATTTGATTTTAAATAAGGTATGTTGACCATAAATTCCAAGAATAAGTGTAAAACCTGTTATTAAACCAGCGCAGGTCTTTAAAAAAAAAAAAAAAAAGCTCCAAAAGCTGGAAAAAAGTGACAAATGAATCAGGAAAAAGCAACAAAAACATTGGAAAAGCACCAAAAGAAAATGTTCATTTTCAATGTGGACCTGGAAGGACAACACA
This sequence comes from Etheostoma cragini, assembly GCF_013103735.1. Lineage (NCBI taxonomy): Eukaryota > Metazoa > Chordata > Actinopteri > Perciformes > Percidae > Etheostoma > Etheostoma cragini. Next base: position 17,918,209 of record NC_048425.1, on the reverse strand, counting down.
AGGGTTAGTATAGCTCAAGTCTGGCTTTGTTTCAGGTTCTGGAGTTGGCCGGAAATGCCTCCAAGGACCTTAAGGTGAAGCGTATAACCCCCCGCCACTTGCAGCTGGCCATCAGAGGAGATGAAGAGCTGGACTCTCTTATCAAGGCCACTATCGCTGGTGGAGGTAAGGAACAAGTCCTGCTCCTTGGTACTGGAGCGTGGAGCGCTTACAATTACAATATATAACTAAATTGATATGTATTTAGCTGCCTTCCATTCTTTTGCTTCTTAAAGGCCCTAATTGGGTTATACTACTGACCTGTATATCAGTTTTAGGATTTCCATTTGTTTTGAATTCAAAGAGCAATTTTTTAAAAAGAAAAATACTGAAAGCAGCAGAATGGAGTACATTTTTAATATCTAATTTATCCCAAGTAATAACGTTATTGCGATATTCAAGGAAATCCCACTTCCCTCTTAACATGCAGTCCCACTCCTGATCATTGTGGTCTTGTTTAAACGAGTCTACGTTATATACTGTAGGCACGGGGCGGCCAGCGATCACCTTATATATCGATGTGTGATGCAATTTTTAACTTGCTGTCAGAGCTAAGATGTCATGCTAGTGATGATCTGACACGTTGGTGGTCTGCAGGGATTCAAATCTTCCTTCTACCACTGGCTCAGTGAGATTAGAACCTAGACCAAGGTGCTACCAGATTCTACCTAAGTGACTCAGTGAGTCGAGCAGGGCCGCGCTTACAGTGGCAGCACAACGCTCAAAAATAAAGATTACTTTCATAAAACATAAAATGTTGTCTTAACCAATCCTGGCGTCTAGCTGCTGGTGCTGCCTCTGATTAACTTAAAGCGCTTTATGCTGGATTGACACATCACATCTCGTCTTTTTGTTTCCAGGTGTGATCCCTCACATCCACAAGTCCCTGATTGGAAAGAAGGGCCAGCAGAAGACTGTATAAATTGCATCTCAGGACGACGCCTGCATCAAGTGGTTAAATGTCTTAGATTTAGGAGTAATTTGTATTGGTGAGCTTGCATTTACTCACCTGGGGTATTTTTAAAAGTGGCTTCAGAGAAGCTCATTTTTGTGTTTCAGCTTTTGGTTTTTTCTCTCGTGCTGCATTTTTGTTTGTGTTGCAACTTGCTTTTGTGGCAATTCAATGTTCAAAGTGGTGTTTTAATAAAGTTCTAATTGGGAATTTGCAGTTTCTTCTTTCAGTTCTTGCATTTCTATGGGCTCTGTTTCTACACTGGAGGTGGTCTTAATCATGTGTTAAGAGTCCACCACAGCCTGCAAGTGAAGGTTCATGGCATGCTTAGAACCATCTTAACTATGCACACCTGTAGTTTAAAACCTTGCAAAGCACTGTTTTACATCAGTCTACCCCTGGACTGACGTGAACCGGACAAACCCTGTTATGTCTGGATTACTGAATAAAGACTTGTTGGTGTGTTTGGCATGTTGTGAAGGAAGAAAGTTTGATGGCATTCCTGGTTTCAAAGTGATTGGGTTAAAACTAAACGCTCAAAGTGTATATGCAGGTACAATCAGTGATAACCTGGAAAACAAAGGACAAATGGATATGTAAAATGCAACTTGAAAGGAACGACGTGTTTCTGTTGTGGTTCAGTGTAATGTAGACACAAGGTGGTCATCCAGTGTGGTATGGAACATATTTGCTAACATTTCATTCTATTATAAAGACATATTTGTGCTCATGGGCCATCATTTATTAAACAGTCAAATCTTAAACTAACTTCCTGTACAGCCGGTCCACCACTAGAGGGCACCACAACACCACCTTAAGCTGCCTACAGTGAAACATCCCCACCATGGCCTCCTCTTTTTCTCTTCATCAGATGCATCCTGAGAATCAGTTATCATTCAGACATTAAAAGAAATCATGTAGATTCAACTAATTGGAAATACTGACAGGTAGACCTACTAACATCCAAAAACACTCTAAACAGACAGACAGTAGAGAGAGGAAGCGTTCTAAAATTCAAGAAGTGTCATGCTAGTAGCGGCTAATGTAGCTTTTAGCAGTGATTAAGTCTCTTCTTTCTAACTCCACACCTCCAGACCGTTATCAGTTTTAAACACACTGAAAGCTTTACACTACTTTATTAAAATATGCAGCATAATCCTCAACACTTGGAAACACACATGGATTTGTCGAATCTGTGGAGTTCCCGGTTAAAGGAGGATTCTGGTCGATTTCAACACGTAGCCCTGTCGTCTGTAAATGTGGATGTTTGTCAGTAGAGAGAAAAATTAAACCAATCGGTGCCGTCTACACCGTGTTATCCTCCTGCTAACGTTAGCACCCAACTGGTTTAAACAGGGCAAGTTATAAACATGTTTTTAGACTCTTAACATATTCCAAATGTCATTAAAAGTGCCCCCCCCCCATGTAAAGTGATTCCTTCAGAGTGAACACATTGAATGTAGATGTGACAGAAATGCGTGAAAGTGCTGCTAATGCTAATGCTAATTCAGCTGTGTTGTGTTCCTGTGTTGAGAAACAGTTAGAGAGCTTAGGGACCGTCTTCAAACTACAACACAGAAAACAGATACAAACATATTTTCAAAAATAAGCATATGCTTATTTTTTAAAAGTGCTGTAGCACAACTAGCAGGAGAGACGTTATAACTGAGGTAGGTTTGGAGACACTACCTTATTTAATCATTAAATTGATAGCCTCCATATTTTTGCTTGATCTTTTTTCTGTGTTGTAGTTTGTAGACGGCCCCTAAGCCAAAAACAGCTGAATTAGCAGAACTTTCATGCAGTTCTGTCACATACACAGCAGTCAGATTTACTGTGTTCACTCAGAAGGAATCACTTTACATGGGGGGGCATTTGGAACATGTTTAGAGTCCAAAAACACATTTGTAACTTGCCCTTTTTAAGCCAGTTGAGTGCTAACGCTAGCAGGAGGATGACTCGTTGTAGGCAGCCCTGATTGGTTAGTTTTTCACTCTACTGACAGACACACACATTTTCAGACAACAGAGCTACGGGTTGAAATCCACCGGAATTGTCCTTTAAGAAACAATGCTATTTAACAACCCTTAGTGACAGAAACAAATCATTTTAACAGATTTTTCAAACAATGGCCTTTTCTTTAACAGCCAAGTGCTCATGTGCTGGTCCAGCCAGCGTCGGTGGATCCAGCTGCTGCACGTTGGTGAGCTCCTGATTTGATTGGAAATTGAAAATGAATGTAGTAATCTGAGATAAAATAGAAACACATGGCATGCTGTGGGCACGCAGCATTGCAAATCCCTGACAGCTTTGATCAAATAGGACAGAAATCGCACATTCCTTGATAATTAAGAAGTGTCCCTGTATGAGATTAAGGACTTGGCAAACTCAAATTGTTTTCTTTTCACCCTTTGTGGAAGAGAAATGAGACGTGGCGTTTGGAAAATAGTTAAGAAAACGTTTCATTGTGACGCAGACTTGGCTCGCACGCAGCACCGGACCTGGTCTCGTTGGCTTGTCTGAACTAATCAAAGCTGCAGGAGAGGCCGGGGTCCTTAACTGGACAAATGAGTCCAAACTCTACCTGGCTGCACCCCCCCCGCTGGGCCTCATTTATGTGGAAATAACGAGAGGAATAATTAGTTAATGGATTCCATGTGGGACTGCACCAAAACCCACAACTTGGTTGTACTTGATCATGGGTATATGGGGAATTCTGAGTAATGACAACAACACTGTCCACATGACGCAAGCCTTCCGTGGTCACCCCCCCCACCCCCCCACCCACCAGTTGGTAGTAGCTCAAGGACGACACAAAGGACTAAAACAACATGATGAACTCTCCAGAAGAGG
>NC_048425.1:17912408-17914265 GCF_013103735.1 Etheostoma cragini | reverse complement strand
GGGGACAACATGGGGACAACATGAGGGCAACATGAGGGCAACATGAGGACAACATGGGGACAACATGAGGACAACATGAGGGCAACATAAAGACAACATAAAGACAACATGAGGTCAACATGAGGACAACATGAGGGCAACATGAGGACAACATGAGGACAACATGAGGGCAACATGAAGGCAACATGAGGACAACATGAGGACAACATGAGGACAACATGAAGGACAACATGAGGATAACATGAAGGCAACATGAGGACAACATGAAGGACAACATGAGGACAACATGAAGGCAAGATGAGATTGGACTGGAAACCCTTTACAGTGTAATCTGACTGTCGAAGTGAACCATGCTTCAGTATGAGTGCATTCTATACTCTCCACATGCTGGTCACTGAGAGACATCTCAGCGAGTTCCTGTAGCCGCTCCAAAGCTGCTTGAGGCTTTGATTTGGGCTTCAGCACACACAAAGCTCCCAGCATGCAACATTCCGCACCGGGCGACTGTACGAGCTCGTCACCTCAGCACGGACAAAGCAGAGGAAATGACACTCAGAGAGAGAATGAGGCTGGGAACCGGAGTGTCTTGTTTAGGTTCTGGTCCGTCTGGTGGCAGGTGGTTCAGAGCAGCTGAATAGGCGGCGGTCCAGACTCTCCTCCTCGCCCATCACACATGGCTAACTTATCAGAACAGACACAATGAAAGCAGCGACGCCGCTCACAGCGTCTGTAATCTCTGTCAGGGATGAGACTTTCCTGTTGGGGTCTGTGGTGGCTTGCCATTGTGTGTGGGTGTGTGTGTGTGTGCTCACACAGACGGGGTGGGCTGGCAGAGGTCACGGTCCGCTAGCCCGACCAGATCCATCAAGAGGAACAAAGCAGGGGGGGGGAGAAGGAGCAGTGCCAAGCCCCCTGAAATCAAAGACCAGGTTTTGGGATTGGGATTCGCTCCAAAAGGCTGGACCCATTTTGGTAGTGCAGGGGGTCTGAGGCGGGGAGAGAGGGTGGGGGGGCGTCTGAGGACTGGGTCGGCTGAGAGAGCTGGCTGAAGCCTCGGTGCGCAGCGTCCCTCGTCGTCCCTCTTCTTTGAAGTCTGCTTCGCTTCTGTTCTTTACATAACGTGAGCTGATATTTGAAAGGCTAATTTGTATGTGTAATGTCGAGGGGCGGGGGGGGGGGGGGGGGGGGGGGGGGGGGGTCGCCTACCACCCAGAATTCCACAGGGGAGCTGACAGGAAGATCAAGAAGACTGGCCACAGGAGGACACGCGGGACACGAGCAAGCCAAAAGCACATAAGCGTCTTTGAACTATTGCAGCTTTGCGCAAATTTGACAACATTGTCCACTTTTCCATAATTAGATTTCAATGGAAGTTATTCCCAAAAGGATTAATAAAGAGAGGTCTAGATCTCATAGTCTCCTCCACACAACAAATCTAACCTGAACTCAGTCATTGGACCTGAAGCGGATCTGTTCAGGGTGCGATATTTGAGACAAAAATATGAATGAAAATCAATAACAAATTTCAGAACTTCTTCACTGCATTCGCAAGAATATTTGAACTTTCTTTCCTAGAAAACACACAGATTTACTCTAAAAGACTCTCTTCACCTTCGTCATGCGGGCTCTGTCTTCATGCAGAACAAAACAAAAATGGATATGGATGTAGAGCTTATTTATGTTTTTTTTACTTATTAATCAACTTCAATATCCAGTGGGAAATAATCTCCAAATGACATCTTATAACATGGTGTCAACATAAGAGGAAATACACTAAACCACGTATTACAGCTCCATCATGTGTTCCTGGAGCCAGACCTGGTCCTGGTCTGACACCCCCAAACCCCCAAGGGGGGG
>NC_048425.1:17911141-17912308 GCF_013103735.1 Etheostoma cragini | reverse complement strand
ACACACACACACACACACACACACACACACACACACACACACACACACACACACACACACACACACACACCTCTATTTAAAGGTGCAGATAGAGTTTCATTGTTCCATACCAGCAGTACAAGATTTAGACAACATAGACATAGTAGACAATATTTTCCAAACAAGAACTTTTCTTACCACACTCAGACCAACGGACCAGGACCAGAGGACGACCCTTAGGTCTGTGGCGTACCGTAATCCCTCCTCGTGGGGGTCCTACCTCTCTTGGATCGGGTACGCCATCAACTCCCCCATCTCCGATCATGAGCACCATGGGATATCTCCCCTTTTCCCATCCCTGGAGGAAGAAGTGGCGGTCCCTTCCGTCCAGGGACGCCCTTCAGATCTGGCAGACCGCTACAGGACACCAGCTCTCTCGGCTCTCCTCCGGGGACCTCCCTCTCCAAACCACCTCCGAGAAGCACGCCCAACCCGGTTTGAGGGTCCTGAATCCCACCACCGTCAGACCCAAGCTCCCGTCGCATCTGAAGATGCCACTTATGGATCCCAGCCAGATCATCATCAAGACCCTCTTGGACGACTTCTACAGAGCCCACCCGGACATGTCCCCCTGGAGGTGTCCGTTGAGGACGGGGTACTGGGATGGTTGAGGTCGACTGGCCTGAGTGAGTGAGTGAGTGAGTTTCTGTTTCCCAGATTCCAGTGCCTCCTCCTCGGTTCCTTGGTCCCGGTTCCCCCGTGCACCCCGGCCATCCTTCCCCAGTCCACATGTCCCTCGCCATCCTATCTCAGCCCTCGTGCCCTCGCTCCTGTTCTTGGCGTCCACCTCCACACGCCTTCTTCCCTTTATTATTTAATAAACCTTATTTGGTTACATTTGGGTCCTTTGTTCCTGCCATGGGACCTTTAAACCCTTGTTTCTATTCTATAATGATATGCCAGACTTTCATTCAGATTTGATAAAAAAAAAAATGCAGAATAATAAACACTAGAACATATTTAGCTAAAGAAATGTATACTTCAGTTATGGAAATGAATCACCAGTTCTGGGACCAAATCTCAGAAGGATGACCTTTAAAAATCTGATGGTATATTTTTGCATGTAATTTGTTTAATGAAGAAATAAGAGCCTTTACAGAGTGGGGGGGGGGGGGGGGGGGGGGGGGG
>NC_048425.1:17895802-17911125 GCF_013103735.1 Etheostoma cragini | reverse complement strand
GGGTGCCCATGTGGAACCGGTGTGCACACAGTTGCCTTTAGGCGTGGTGGGGGTGGCCTCATGGAGCATGCCGAGACCTTCACACAGGGACAGATCGTCCTAGATGATGTTGGAGGAAAGTTAACGGGGTGAATCGACATTAAATGGAAATGTCATAAGCAAGCGTGACCCTCAGATTTTTAGATTTCTAACATATTTCTATAACAGCTCGCATTTGCACCGAGACCTAATCCTGCAGAAGACAGCTGAGCAGCCACCAGCGTCTCCACAGAGACCTTTCTAACACTGATCCTCCAGTGGGCAGCTTGTTCCAGAGTCCGCCTGCTGAGACCGGGACCAAGAGCCAGTCGTCCTCGCCCACTTGAATCTGGACCGCTTCCAACTTTTCTTCTTCCAGACCACCCACGTAGACTGACAGAAAAAGAACATGCATGGCACAGTTTTAGTCATCCACTAGAGACAGGGGACCAACATTTTGATCCCAGAATCCCCTCTTACTGACCTTTTACCCCTTTAGACTTTGATTCTGGGATGTGCCTGGAAGACAGATGCTGTTTATCGTTGTATTTTTAGGTTCAAAGCCAACAGATACTTCACGGAAAGGTTTCTCCAGACAAAGGGGCTCATCAGTGCACCCCAGTACAGTGGTTGGTCTTCATGCAGACCTTCAGGACCCCACATGGTCTGCACCCAGGGTTCCCAGGTCCTTCTCAGCTGACCGCCGTAGTGACACTGCCGGGATATCATCTTCAACGTGGCACCCTAACAGAGGAAAGGCCCAGTTCTGATGCTTGAGTGGTGAAATGTGGCGTTTAAAAGACAGACCTGACCTCAAATCATGTCCCATTCCTCTTGAACACATCGCTGGTGTCACTGGCAGAAAAGAAACACACTGGAAATATGAATAAGTCATTATTAACTAGTTATTCCCTGTGTTTGAGATCCAAGCATGGTACGCCATGGGTCTCCTTTGAATAAGAGGGTGAGGACGCCATCAACTCTGAGGGTTCCAAACTCGGAGTCCCAACACCTATCTCCATATCACATCTCTATAGTTTTGGACCCTTATGGGAAGTACTTTATTAGTGACATGTGCAATTCATGAAATGATTGAAGTCCGACATGTTTCAGCCATGTGTTCACTCGCTACTTTGTTTACAACCTTTTTAACCTAATCTTACTTTAACTAAGGTTACTTGTTTTTTATTCCTGCACTTCTAGTGTCTATATGTAACTTTGTGTTGATTGTCCCCTTTAGACTAAAGCGGTAGCGTTTTTCCTAAAGCTTATTTCTTTACGGTGCTATATTACCCACTGTAGATTGACTTTGTCTACCTGCCGCAAAGCATTCTGGGACTTGGAGTCACAGAGGACTTCCTAAAAACTATATAAAACTCCCATCTTTTTACTGTTGTTTGCCGTTTCAGAATCATTTAAAAAGGGTTACTTGAAGCACTTGCTGACTTCTTTTCTAACTTACTTTTTCCTTAAATCCGACGTAGCAACTGCAAGTGATCAGTTTCCCTGAGGGGGTTGTAAAGTACTCAGATTGTGAAAAAAAATTAAAAACACTGCAGTGAAAAAGATATCTTTCAGCCATGAAATATTTCTGCGTTTAAAAAACTGTTTTACAATGAGGAAAAAAAAAATATATATATATATATATACATACATACATACATCCACTGAAAAATGAATGAAAAGAAAAGCAGAAGAAAAATACCTGTGCCAAAAAAGCTCATCCACAAGTTACTTAATAACTCCTCTGTACATCATACAGAATATTTATTGTATGTCCTCAAAATACACAAGAAAGCATAAGACAGAACACAGGGTGAGGAAGCCCTTCAAGGTGAATCCTGAACTTTAAAAATCAAACAGAGGCGTTCTCCTCGGGAAACGGATGCAACTCAAACACCCACAAAATAAATAAAAGACACCCGTAACAGTACTCGTCTGCCAAAAATTCCCTTTGGCTCTCTCTTTTGTTAAATCTAACCAAAATATTTCACACATTTCAGAAATGCAGGAGCGGTCGGACTGCATGCTGGGACTTTGTTCCCCCTTTCCTCTTCCAGGGCTCGGTCTGTTCTACAAAGAGAGAAGGATTTCCCCAACAGTAGTAGTACCCTAAACCAAGCGGGTCTATTTACTCTGCATTTGGCCCTGAAGCTGAGCAGGACCTGGTGCAGCACATTAGTCCTGGATTTGGTACCAATAGCATGACAACGTTCACTTTAGTCCTTAGTGCTCAGCTCGCTCCAGTCTTGTTTCTACAGTGTCACAATATGGGAATAAAAAACTGCCAAATGGTGTTGCACTTGAGACGCGCTGGTGTGGAAAACCAACCTCTCTCCTGCATGTGGAGTCCACATGACCACGTTAATCTAACGAGTCTGTGAGTTGGGCTTTATAATAAATGCAATATTAGAAATATGGAATCAATAACCACAAGCTTCCTGTAAGAGGGATTCAAAGCCACTGTACGTCATGATGAAGTTTGTTTGTAGAAAAAGACGTTTCAGTGAAAATTATTGGTCAGATCCATGAGGCAGAGGGAGATAAGAACAGCTGTAGCGTTATTTTTTAGACTAGCCCTTGGGGGGTACCAACATGGACTTGGATGTACAGTTCCAACGCCTCCGTTCTCCCCCAGCCAGGCTGGATCTGTATCTGGACCTCGGGATCTGCTTCTTCTCTAGACTGGAATATTAATGTACGTGCGTCACCTTCACACCTGCTCTGGCAATTTTTTGTTCCCATGGAAATGATTCAGTATTACATTCAGTAATGCTCAACTGTCACACAGAGTCAAATATACGCTGCTGTCAAGTGCTTACACACACACACACACACGCACACACACACACACACTTCAATAAATAAAACTTACAATGTAGTAAGGCGATGTCGACCATGCATTTTTCCCAACGAACGATAAATCAAAGAACAGAAATGGTAAAAATATGCACATTCATTAAGAGCAACAAGTCCTCACTTGTTTTTTTATTTTTTTGAAATCAAGTGACGTTTCAAGGCTTTCTGGGTGATCTCCTGATCCACAGGGCTCACCGCCCCCCCCAACAACACGTGGCCCTGGTTCCTTTGTATTCAGAGCGGTCCAATCAGCAGGCTAGACCCAGCAACTGGACCCGCCCACAGCGGGGCTTTTGCTTTGCATCCAAAGTTGGGAGTTTGTTCAAGAAAGATCCAAAGTCTACGTGGAGACCGAGATCCAGCAGCCCGCTGCTCCGGGGCTCAGGACAGCCCGGACGTCTCCAGGTAGCTCTGCAGCTTGCGGACTGTGCTTCTGTCCAAGGAGCAAAGGTCGAAGTCGAACGTAGTGTTTGTGATGTGGAAGTGTCCCGTCTCTTCAATCAGGTTCACAATCTGGAAAACACAGAGTACAATGGGTACTGGCTCTATTAAGTCGGAGCTGCCAAACAAATCTGGTTGCTGCATACAGGTTATATTAAATATGAATCCAAAGAGAGAGAAGTACAGCTTGTAATGTAAAGCAGGGGAATGAAAATGAGCCAGACTTCCTCCATCATGTTCATCTGACGCGCCAGATGGTTGGTTCCACGGGGCCGTGTGAGAAACCAGCTTTGGAACCGGTTTGAAAAGGGGCGGGCACTTTGAAAAACCCCCTGGCAGGTGATTGGGTGAGCCATCTGTCTATCACGTGGGGCATTGTTGTTTTACAGTGGCGGCCGTCACACACACACTCACACTTACACTTACCTCTCAAAGGATGCAGATTGGCTCGGTTAGCACAGCCACAAATCCAATACTTGAAGCCTGACTAGGTGGATTTTTGGTGATCTTGTGATCCCACAATTCTCGCGTGGTCTGGTGAAATCAGGAGAATCCAGCTGCTGTGGAACCATGCTAGTCACGGTTGCTTTTTAAAACGGAAGGCTCCTTCACTGAAGCTTGATTGACAAACTTCCCTCAGAAAGCTTTTGAAGCTACTGTTTAACCCTTGTGTTGTCCTCGGTTCAAATTTGGTTGCTTTACAAAAACTTACACTTGAAAAATGGCGAAAAAAAAAATAGAAAAAAGCAAGAAAGAAAATCTACAAAAACGGTATTTTAAACATTGAAAAAGTGACAAAAAAAAGGAAAAGAAAAAATGGAAAAAGTGACAAAAAAACCATCAAAATCGTTGGAAAAAGGAACAAAGCAATTGTTGAAAAATTTACTAGACAATTAAAAAATGTCAAAAGAATAGACAAAAACGTTGAGAAAAGTGTAGAAAAAGAACAACAAACCGTAGAAATGTCAACCCAGAAAAACACAAAGTTGCAGGTCAACGGGAAGACAACACAAGGGTTAAATACAAACCCTGATGGTGTGAGTGAAAAAGGGAAGAGCGATATAAATCTCCTCTGCCACTAAGAAATGAGTATCCTGGGTGTCAGCATTGCAGATTGTTTGTCAGACCTCTGGAGAAATGATTTGTATTCTCATTTTCTTTCTTGTGGGATGACTTGAACTGGCTTAAAAAGGTCACGTAGGGCAGGGATGATTGGATTCAGCCTTTGGGAGTCCTGCAGATTACAAGGAACCCCATCCCATACACCGTGGTGCAGGTACAGGTCTCAGTTCAGTGTGGGGGAAAGGACAAGGCCGATCTAAGTCCCATTTTGGCCCGTTTGCTCATTGTTGCAGCTGTTTAGGAGCTGGTGCCATCTGGGAGTTAATTATTTCCATCTCTGGGAGCAGGGCTAGATTAGCCTGACTACTCTGCACGGGTGGAGTTGGTCTGGATGGGATTTGGTCTCTCCTCAGAGACCGACGTTGTGTTGGGAGAGCCAGGCTCCTGCTGGGAGGATCCACCGATACGTCACGTGATAGAAGTAAGAAACATGCAATCTCAGGTGGAGAGAGAGAAACCAAATCCTTCATCGCTTCCAGATGACGATTACAGAGAATGAGGAATTGATCACAGCTAATCTCCAATCCAACGCAACTACACAACACTGGCATGTGCTCCTATCATGCTGGAAACTAGCCACCCAATACATGTTTCAGTGAAACTATAATAAAAGTAGTGATACTAGTACTAGTCCATGAGATGGTTTCTTATTGCCACTGTAATCTCATACCAAAGACTTTAAGTGAACATGTAAGACTATAAGTTACATACTTAAGGAAACATCCACTCTAAAAACATGTTAAAACAGCCAGACGTGAAGGAGAACTCCATGTGTGTTTCCAGGTGTTGAGGATTATGCTGCATATTAGAATAAAGTAGTATAAAGCTTTCAGTGTGTTTAAAACAGATAACGGTCTAGAGGTGTGGAGTTAGAAAGAAGAGACTTTATCACTGCTAAAAGCTACATTAGCCACAACTTGCAACACACACACACACACAAACACACACACACACACACACACCTGTTGCAGGATATGACCTTCTCTGAGCGTCATCAATCTTTTGTGCAGTTCCACCAGCTCGTCCAGGTACGCCTAGAAAACACAGCAACATCTTGTTAGACACGCACGCATGCAAGCACGCACGCACGCACGCACGCACACACGCGCACGATATGCATTTACAGTGAAAATGAAAATCTTGAAGTCAAAATTAAGATTTTGGAAGGTTACAATCTCCAACAAAACTTTGTTTAAACGCTTTAAGCAATTATTTAATAAATGAACAACTTCCAACATAATCCCCAGTAACAGAGTCAGATAGTGTTGGGGGGGGGGGGGGGGGGGGGGGGGGGGGGGGGGGGCAACCTAAGCAGAGGGGCAGACACAGGGCTGTAACCAAGACAGAGTAGACCACTTTATAATTCATTAACTTTATCAGTTATTAGGCAAATAAAACGCAGATTCAGATTATCTGCAAACTGCCAAAAACGGCCCGATAATCTGCCCGGGTTTAAAACTAGTCGATCCCCGATTCAACCCCTTTGGTACCTTTGGGAACTCCAGCATGGGAAGTTGCTGCCAAAAGTCCACTCTAAAGTACTTTTATACTATAAATTTAGAAAGCCATGGTGTATTTCCATTTTCGTTAAAGCCAAGCAGCCTCAGAGCCGTGTTTTACTCTGTGAGGTCAGGTTGGATGAGCCATGTTGAAAGGTCCAGTAAACACAGCGCTGTCCCAATAGTGGAATATCCTGACCCAGAACCCCACATGTTACCGCCATGTTTCCTAATCTATCTTTATACGGGCTGATTTATACTGAAGAAACAAAGAGCCATGTGTACCTTGTCACAATCTAAGTTTCTGTTCTTGTCCTGCTTGCTCTGCTTGCTGGGACTCTTCACTTCCAGTATCTGCCAGAGGACAGAGAGAGACATTGGGTCAAAGTTACTCTGGGGGACATCAGCACCTGGGTTCTCTTGGGGTACATTCAATCACAATAACTAAATACTGTGCAAACCCCAATTCTAATGAAGTTGGGACGTTTGTGTTAAACGTAAATAAAAACAGAATATTTTCAAATCCTTTTCGACTTACCACTGCGTTACATCACCTAACATTATGTATACTTTATTAATTACAATTTACACTCTGTTGTTATTACACACAGGCCTGAATTACACACACATGCTCAGTACCTATACATGCACTAGTGGAGAGATGTCAGAGTGAGGGGGGCTGCCCATGGAAAGGTGCCCCGAGCAGTTGGGGTTTCGATGCCCTGCGCAAGAGCACCTTGGCACCTCTCCGGCTACCGGTCCACCTCCATACTGTGGTCCGAACGAGGACTTGAACCAGCGACCTTCCGGTTCCCAACCCCAATAACATCCTCTTATTATTTTGATTTAAACTTCATACCCAAATCCCAAATTAAAAGTAGCATACACCTATATCTATACCTATGGTATTAGAAATAGGGCTGTACATAACCATAAAGGCTGTCCATCAGCAGTGATTGTGAGTGCATGTCGGAACCGCAACCGGGCACGCGTGCCACCTCAAGAAAAAAAGAAATAAGGGATGAAAAGAAAGAAAAAGAGACTGCCGCTGTCCGAAGGATAACTAGCCAGTTGAGATTGTGTGTGCGCGTCCTCGAGAACTGTAAGTCGTATAACTTATGCTGTCAGTTCATTAAAGTCTGCTGTTGGTTATAGTTCAAAGTAGGCCTGCATGATTAGTCGATTACATTTCCTTTTTAATGACTTTGATTCTCATTTAATTTTAAGAGCCCGACAACACAAACGCTACGTTCTTCTGGGACTTTTAAACACTGACCGTGTAAAATAGGCGCTGCAAAGCTCTCCGTTCTCTTCATCGAGGCCTCTGTGCTTACAGGCTTGTGGTGATGCCCAATGTGCTCTAGGTGCCAATATAAATCTGTGTGGTACTGCCAATTTGTTTGGTTTCGTCATGGTTCATGTGTGCACTAAATATTACACGTTGTGAGAAAAAGACTGTGGCAGAGAATGTGATTAATAGTGAACACGTGTAGAATGTGGCTTAGCATTATCTCGCTGAAATTAGCGGGGACTTCCCTGAAAAAGAAGCTGCTTGGATGGCAGCATATGTTGCCCCAAAACCTGTATGTACCTTTCAGCATTAGTGGTGCCTTCACAGCTGTGAAACACCCCCTCCCCCTCTCCACCCCCACCACAGATGCTGGCTTTTGACCTTTGGGCTGATGACAATCAGGATGGTCCTTTTCCTCTTTGGTCAGGAGGACATGACGTCCATGTTTTCCAGAAACTATTTGAAATGTGGACTCGTCAGACCACGGCACACTCTTCCACATTGCTTCAGTCCATCTCAGAGGAGCTCGGGCCCAGAGAAACCGGCTGCGTTTCTGGTGTCGATGATATATGGCTTTCACTTTTCATGGTAGACTTTTAACTTGCACTTGTAGATGTAGCGATGAACTGTGTTAGCTGACAATGGTTCTCCAAAGGGTTCCTGAGCCCACGTGGTAATATCCTTTACATAATGATGTTGGTTTTTAATGCAGTGTTGTCTGAGGGATGGTAGGTCATGGTCAAACGGTGTTGGGTTTTGGCCTTGCTGCTTACATGTAGAGATTTCTCCAGTTTCTCTGGATCTTTCCATGATATTATGGACTGCAGATAATGAAATCCCCAAATTCCTTGCAATTGTACGTTGAGGAACGCTGTTCTTCAACTGTTGGACTATTTGCTCACACAGTTGTTAAAGCGGGGAACCTCGCCCCATCCCTGCTTGTGAACGTCTGAGCCTTGTGGGGGTGCTCCTTTTATACCCGGTCATTAACCCGTTCACCTGTGGAATGTTCCAAACAGGTGATTCTGGAGCATTCCTCTACTTTCCCAGTCTGTGGTTGCCTGTCGCAGCTTTTTTGGAACATGTTGCAGGCATCTAATTCAAAATGAGTGAATATTTGCAAAAAAACAATGTTTGAACATTAAATAACTTGTTTTTGTAATGTATACAACTGAATATAAGAGGATTTGCTAATTATTGTATTCTGTTTTTATTTATGTTTTACACAAGGTCCCAACTTCACTGGAATTGGGGTATACATAATATATCTTCTTACCTGGTTATTAGTAGTCTTTAGTAAGGGGGGGGCTTCATTGCGGCATGGGGGTGAGTGTGAGGAGCTGTCGCTCTCACTGCCATCACTCAAACTGACCCTGGGGAGTTAGTCACGGGACAAGAGACAAACAACCAATGATCAGTGCACAGTCGGGCCGAATCATGTCCAACTCGAGCTTTATGAACCATCCGCTGTGTGTATTGATCCACTAGATGGCGCTCCAGGGTTAAAGAAAAAAGCTTGAGGAATGGCAATTCAGTGTGCTTTTGACTCTTTGTAGAACAGAGAGCACCATCTAGTGGGGTCACAAAAGACATTTCCATTTGGATATCACTACTGCCATGGGTCTACCTGTGTTGGAAAAGCTCCAATTTTTTTTTTTAACTGTGTATGCAACTTGAGAACCGTTGCAAATGAGAACCTGTTCTCAACAGCCAACCTGGTTAAATAAATAAAAAAAATGAAAAATAGATTTCATTGTTGAGGGAGACACCACAGTTATTGGTCCCGGCTTCAGAACACCAAACCAAACAACAGCTGGGTGAGTCAGTTTAACACAGCACAACCCCTCTAGAAGTAGTACTCATCCAGGCGTGTTTAGTCTTACTCGCACATTAAACGCAAGACGCAGGGAGAACGAGACAGGAAGATTTATTTTGCTAAGTTGTTATGAGCCATCTTAGCTCAGCCTTGCATCTTTACACACAAATAATTGCGGCGCTGCTTCAGTATTTTAGGAAATGTCATGAAGTCGTGATTACAAGACTCTGCACTTCCTTGTCCAGCAGCTGCAATAAATATGCAGAGAAATAAAAATATCTGCACAAAATCTGTATCATGACGATGGATCGCTTGTTACCGGGTTACATCGCCGTGGTAACCTATGCTGAACACCTAACCTGGTCGGAGCAGGTTATGTTGGAGATTAGAGGTCAACCGGTGTAAAAGCACCGCCTACCGACCAATCAATACTCAACTGATAACAGAGTCACAGTTCCTAGAAGATCTGGAGCTTGGTGCAGAGAGAGAGAGAGAGAGAGAGAGAGAGAGAGAGAGAGAGAGAGAGAGAGAGAGAGAGAGAGAGAGAGAGAGAGAGAGAGAGAGAGAGAGAGAGAGAGAGAGACTTTCATAAAACTTTAAACATTTAGAGACCAACGACCCAGTTAACATTCCCGATGGGGGATGTTCAATTTACTGATTATTTAAAAGCTGTCTGGTGGTTTTTGGTGTTTTAAATGAATAAATAGAAATATATATGGCTGAGTGAGTTTAGCCTATATGATTACGTATATTTGTTGGCTTCTTGAGCCGTGTGTTGCCAATTCAACCATTTGAATTATGTCTTTTTATTTGCCCTCAGATGGCTTCCCACTGCCAGGGTTGCAACCAATATAATCTGCTAATGCAACGACAGTTTATGGAAAGCACAAGTGTAATTATGGTCAGATCTCATGTCTGATCGATGAGGAAATGATATTCATAGGCGCTGTGATTTACACATTTACAGCGTCGGCTATTTCTACCAGCGACTGTATTGTGTTTTGTTGGGAAAACAGTGTCTGTGTTCCTCATAGATATATATATATGCAATATTATAGTTTCCTCTTCTTATGTGAAATATGACCGCCTGTTCTATGTGAACGTGCGCGTTGCTGGATTGAGAAACCCTGGGTTGATTGAACTAGCTGTTAACCACCATCGTGACCCAGCTTACGCAGGACCGCGGTTGTTAGGTTAGGGAAGCCAGGGAACAGAATGAAGTCCTGGGAATGTTGATCTTGATTGGTAGTACATGCCTCTGGTCGGTAATCACACAGGCTTTTCAGAGCTGAGATGGTACAACCAAAAGCCTATGTTGATGATTATGGTGTGTGTGTGTGTGTGTGTGTGTGTGTGTGTGTGTGTGTTCACTAACCTGCGTTGGTGGTGTGTAAGATGTGTGTGCGCTGGCCGCTCGCTTTCAGAGTCCATGTCATGGTCATTGTCGTTGTCGGAATCTTCATCGTTGTCGTCCGAGTGCAGATCCTGCATGACTGACTGCAGTGGGCCCAGCACTGTGTGTGTGTGTGTGTGTGAGAGTGGGTGGGGGGGGGGAACACGAGAGAACACGTTAGAATTTCAAAGTAAAACATGTAGAAACATGCTTAAGGCAGCGGGTCATGCTGTGAGGCGGAGGGATGGTCCAGTGGAGCTTGTGGCTGCCGAACTGCTGCGGGTCCCACAAAGAGACCAAAACCAACAGTGTCAATCGGTCTCTCTGCCTCCCACGTAGACACCAGAGAGTGCAGGGGGACAGATGTACACATGGAGCTGGATCAGCAGTGATGGGTGTATGGTATGCATGAGATAATCCCAAACCCTACTAACATGACTGCAGACAGATGCATGACCTTCCATGCATATACATGAGCTGGAAAAATAATGCTGATGTGAAAAGGGTGTGGGGGGGCCTACCAGGAACTGTTACCTGTGTGGGTGGTGGCAGGGATAGCCACCCTTTTCCTGATGATGAAGTCCACCACTGTATCCAGAGAAAGTAACAAACATATAAGCAGAGGTCAATTCGAAAAACCGAGAAATGGGTTCAAATATCTAATTCAATTAAAGCTGTTTTCCCAATTTTTGGTTTTTATTCAAAGGATGAGAAATTTAGAAAATTACAAAATTGCATCTGGGCTCAAATTATTCAATACTGCAATAATAGTCTCTCCCTTGTTTCGCCTAGCTACGCCCCCCCCCCCCACCACTCAAGCACAGCAGCCAGATAAGTTGATGTGTTCCTTCCTTCCTAGTCTTGCATAATCAAGCCCGTCACAATGTGAAGCAGAATCGCTTAATGTCAGATAACATCCATAATAATAGGACTTTGTTTTGTTTTTACATTAGTAAGCTACAGAAAACACACTGCTCGGAAGAGTAAAAAAATGAATGCGTCATTTTACCCAGCAATTCTGGAAATGCACATTTCAAACCAACTACGCCCATGAACCTGCGTATGTCGTGCTCTGTGCGAAACTTGTATAATGACGAGACGCTTGCCCCCCCCCCCCCCCCCCCCCCCCCCCCCCCCCCCCCCCCCCGTTTTGCATTTGCCCACAAGTATTCCTTACATTCTCATCAAGATCGTAAATTAGATTCTCGTAATTATCCGGCGTCGACATGACTGCCCCGAGTGTCCTTGAACGTCTAAAACGCCGAAACCCATCCAGACACACCCACGAGGATTGCCAACCAATCGTTGGTAAGTAGGCGGAGACAATTTCATTGCTGTATTGAATAAATGGAGCCCAGACACAATTTTGTAATTTTCTAAATTGCTTTTGTTTCTATTGTCTAAAATCAGACAATTGGAAAAACAGGTTAAAGAAGACATCTTTTTTTAATTTGTCAAGGCGGGGAAAAATAAAAAAAATGGATACTTGAACCCATTTTTCTGTTTGTACTTAGAATATTAAACTGATAAGCGTTGCACGGACCCACCTGGCCCTGACTATTTTCAGTCCTGAATGACTTCTAGAGTCTTTTAAACTATTTTTGTATCAACTTTTATTAGCATTAACATTTATTATCATATTTCCACTACCCAGGTGTAGGGTTTGCAGCTTCCAAAGAGGAACCAGAATACACAAACAAGCTTTTCAACATATGGCAGGTTTAACCTGATGATGAAAGTAAAAAAGCTGAACGAGGATGATGCTCTGCAGTACTTATGACTGTTAGGATAATGTTACCAATTTGGAAGTTGTTTTGGTAAGTGTGTGAGACTGAAAATGTAACTGTGATTCATGGAGCCCTCTACAACCAAATACTATGACCACTGTTGTCAAAAGAAATGAGAATATGAGAAAAAGATTCATCTTTTTACTTAATAAATAGTGGAAAAAAAGTTACCGCATTGTTCACTTTTACTCGTAAAATGATCATGCCATCTAGAAAAATGAAAACTTTGATCTTGTAAAATGACAGCTGGATCTCATAATATGGCTTTGACAAGTCTATATTTCTATAACAGTAATACATGCTCTAGGTTTTTTCCAGCATAATTACTAAAGTGGGTTGTAAAGTTGTATTTTGTGGCGCCAGAAGATAAGACACGAGAAGGCCTTTAGACTAATTTGTATCCAGTAGAAGATGTCAAATTACATTTAATAAAATGTTTTAATATTAATAATAATAATGTCTCAAGACATCTTGCTTCTCCTCCTCTACCAATAATTTTGACTAACAACTGTGTGCAGAGATGAACACTGAATTTCTGTTAGATGTTTGATGAACAGTAGAAGATTTTGACATTATAGAGAATTATTATTGTATGATGGTGTAACATTAGATAGAATGAGTTCTATCTGGTTATCAGAACAGCTCACAGTAAATTCAGTCGAGCAGCTTGTCACTAAAATGAGAATAGCTGGGAATGATGAGATGAGATGAGAAATCCGGTCCCTAACGCCCATAAACCAAAACGATTCTGGGTGCAATTGAAGAGACCTCCAACCAATCAGAGCTGGAAACATGTGACATAGAGCTGAGCGACTGATAGACTACAGTGTGCTGTCATGCTGTAGCATAAATGTCTGTGAGCGAGTGTTGCTGTTTTTGCCAACAGAATTTGAAATAGTACTTCACCACATTGCCTGCAGCCCTCTTTTTGTTATTGTTGATAACTCCCTTAATGGCACTCATCTACACAAAGCTAGGTTTACAGCTAGGTTTAGGCATGCCGCAGTGTCTGCGCCAGCCTAAAATGACATCACATATTTTGCGTATAGCACGTAAACTCCTCATGTTGTCAGTTATTGTATAAAACCCGCCCCTTATAAGAAACTGTTGGGATTGGTCCCCCCTTGGTCCTGGTTGGCTGGACCAGAGGAAATGAAACACATTTGTCTGGTTCCCAGGGTCCCTTCTCTCTCAAATCTCCAGAACCTTTTTTTACAAACCTCTAACTGAAATGAAATGAATGTGCAGTAAAGAGTAGAATCAGATCAGAGAAAAGACTAGGCTATTCTGTGTATAAGGCTACAGGGACTCAACTTTTTAATCTCTACCTGTATTTATCTATTTATTTATACAAAACTATTCATGAATCAGCATCCATTTACAATAATGTACAGGTGTGTGTATTAGTTTCATTCCAACTCCTGCAGCCAGCAGCTTCCTCCTGCCTGCCTCACACCAACTGACACTTACTGAGGCAAGAGAGAGACCAAGATGGTGGCAGAGCTATATCAGGGCCTGATTGGCCGGTTCCCGGCAATGGCCGATCAATCGGTGCCTCTCTATCTCAGAGGTGACAGATGAGATAACGCTGCTGTGTTTATTAAGAAAGGAAACCAGTGCAGTGTTTAAAAGCTGTCTGGACTCAAAGTTGAAGCTACCAGGTACTCCATATGAGCTGCACTGGACCATTAGACACATTGTTTCCGATTGAAAAAGACAATTAACAAGAGTTTAGCTGAAACGTATGTACGTTCCAGCTTATTACCTTGTCGTTTGTGGTGTGTGTGAGCAAAGCCTGAACTGGAGCTGGAACTGGCTGGACTGGGTTGCTCTGACTGGGAGGAGGTAGAGAAAACAAACAGTGAGAAATACGAAAAAACAAAACACATTAAGAAGTTTGATCAATACAGTTTTGGACAAACCTGAAGTGATGTTGACATTTGACCACTTTCATGCTATAATATATTTAGAATTTCCTCAATGCAAAACCAGTCCAAAACAGAGTTAAGTCCAAGTTCTGATTATTTAGTGTGTAACTAAAAAATATGTAATATTTGAATTATTTACTGCCTGCCAAACAAAGTGGACTAAAGCAGAAAGGTGAATGGCCCATACACCGAACCGCCATATACTGTTCCGCCAAGACCATGCCCCTTTTTGGGCTATAGAAAATGAAAGATCCTATAGTTATCAATGACATTTTATAATTTTGAAGTTTGTATGCATTTTTTTATTCTTAAACAAACATTTGTTGTATTGACATGTCTAATAATTATTTTGGAACCTCGCCTGAGTGTGACCCAACACAATGGCCACCATTTATCAACCTGACGGAGAAACCAGCGCAGAAATCTCTTACGACAGGCTTCGCGTGTGATTCATGGAACATTCGTATCCCACCAACCAATCAGAGCGTGAGAATGGTGCAGCGGCTGGAAACGATGGTAATTTAAATATCACGCCCCGATATAATCTCGGTTTTGAGGCCTCGCCCCTACAGGTTACGGCTAACAAGCGGCAGTTTTCAGAAGTGGGGCTTGAACCCCTGAAATCAAAGGCTCATTTGCAGTAACGTGTTTACTTTATGGCACCATGAAAACTGGTATTCAAGGCTGTAGAAAGAATGAAAAGAGATCACTGATGCAGTCAGCAACAGTGTTGCCCCAGTAAATCAGCCTCCAGCTGAGGTTTATTTAATAAAATGTTCTAGGGACACCTAATCCCTTATAGAGGCCGCCGGCCTCTATAAGATCCCAAGTTTTTTTTTTTTTTTTTTTTTTAAGATCCTCCCGTGTCATGCCCTCCCGCCTGGTGTCATCCATGACCTCGAAAACTTCGACCTTTGGGTCAAAGTAGTACATTTTGGTTTTGCCCTCCATTGCACTGGACCGTGGTGTCTGAACCGAACCGTGACTTCTGTGTACCGTACCTATATTTAAATAATCATACAGTAGCAGAGTTTATGCAGTGTCTTTAATTTTATTCCAGCGTTTTTTTCCATGAGACAGAGCCAGGCAACCATGAGCTATGAGGGAGAGCGCGTGTCCTTCGCCGCCCCATGCTGGACCCCCCAGACCCTGTCTCCTGACAAAAAAAA
>NC_048425.1:17884631-17895702 GCF_013103735.1 Etheostoma cragini | reverse complement strand
TTTAAACTGATTCTATACTGCACCGCAAGTCCACACTGACTCGAAAACTTGTGCATGCAAGTTTAATTTGCATGTACAGTTGCTGGCACAGAATTGGCCATATCCGAGCCTGATACACACTGGCCTTTTTGAAAATTATATTTCGGGTACGCACCACCTTTTTGGAGTGGAATGGTATTTCACATTCTGAAACGTAAGATGGAATTTCAATAGATATAACTATGAAATACACTCTTCAGAATACATATGTACTGCATTGCTTATCATTCATTACAAGTTCACCCCCTATGACCCATGCATAGTACTCCTAGCTCATTCTCCAAACATTTCTCAGCTCTATATAGTCAGTGTCCGCCATTATGAACAGAAATTCTGTATGACTATACATTTGTATAAGCACCTGCCAGGGTGAGACTGGAAGATATAAGCAGATGAGTCCATGTTCTAAACACAATGAACAGAACCAAAATGTACAGTAACTTCCAAGAAAACAACAAAAGTGGACCCTTTGCATTTGAGATAGCTGTGGGTGATGTAATAAGAACAATATTGAATATTACCCGAGAGACGGGTATCTTAAAAACATATTTTTAAATATTTGCTAATTTCCCTGATTGTGTTTTTTTTTTTACAGACTTACAGTGTTCTGTAAAACGTCAATCAAAGGCACATTTATTATTATTATTTTTTTCAATGTGCTCCCTGCTCCACAGATTGAGATTCATTAAAATAACCATGCATATGTGCAGCATTCAATATCTGAGGAACTGAATTATATATGCATATTTTTCTCTATCTACACAGACATTTACTGTGTTACATTTCAGCTGTGTGTATTAGTTATAGGTTCTTGTAGTGGATAAGCACTACACTAGATGTGACAGTTACTGTAGTATAAACAGTCTCCCAAAATAATTTCTCATAGTGGGATAATGTGTGTGACCTCCTCAGATCAACAGAAAACAAAGTGGCGAGAAGCGACCTCCAGAAGAAACATGAGAGAAAAAGAGAGAAATGAGGACAAAAGGCAGAGCGACTTGAATGGCTTTCACCTCCTGGCAACAAACGACACACAGCTGGTCTGGTGGTTTATGGGACAGCTTCTTAAGAGTGCCATAAATCTCACCACTGTTCCTTTTAAGAGCTTTTGTCCTGCTTTACTCAAAGCCCCTCTTCAAAGACAATAAATAGTCTTTAGTAAGAGTTTGTTGGCATCACTCTGGCTCATTCTCGTAACTCTTGGCAAAGTTAGGATGGCCCAAAAAAATGAAATGCCAGCAAACTGAATGTGAGCATTAGGTTTGCTTGTCTAATTCAGTAGGGGCTGTCCAAACAAAACTGTTGTAATGGGAATTAAGAGGCCTTTTAGTTTGACACAGGATTCATTCAAACATAGCCAACTCATTTATACTGAGATGTCTTGTTGTGCAACCCAAATGTCTTCGCTCATTTTCACTCCTGCTGCAGTTAAAGAAATATGTTCCTAATTTAAATCCTTCTCTGTGTCGTGGCAGCGTGGCAGTGTTTAGATGAACGCTGTTTGGCTTTCCTCTGTGCAGCGTTGGTCCTGGGGAGACCTCCGCTGCCCTACTCCCCTGTGCACTGAAGCCACACACCGTTCATCTAAACACACTACCCACACAAAGGTGACACAGAACTGGCTTCAAAACCGGCAAAGCATCCTACTCATTCATGGTTTTCTCAAATGTTTATGGGTTGAATATCTTACAAATGCTACTGGGATTTTCAAACGGGTGGTGTATAATCTGTGGACTTCCCCTTGAAGTTAGGGTCATATAACATAAACTTTACTTTTTTATTTCATCTTTTTGTGTTATAGCTGAAATTCTGACTTTGCTCTCTCAGTATTAATACTTACGACTCTTTTTTTCACTGTAAGGGACGCTCATGTATGCGTATTCCTAAACATGCACATTTACCTGTATATTGTCATTTTAACTGTTTTGGTAGAGGCATTAAAAAAACGATGTAGTTGATTAAAAAAGTTTTCTGATGTTACTAAGGCTCTAAGAATCTTTTCCTTTAAAGGGTTAAGTAGTTTCTCAAATCAAGTGCCAGATAATAAACTTCTCAACCTTAAAATACCATTATTCTAATAAAATACACCAAAACAAGTTTGAATATCTTAGGTTTACACAAACTTGTGCAAATCACTCAGCCTGTGCTCACATCCAGCGTGCTAAAAACAACGTCCTCATGCTAACATCGGTTAGTCCGTCTGCTTTCCCTTCATGTCATCACCTACTCCAGATTTCCTCTTCTATGCGGTTTCTGGCACGGTCCTCAGAGAAAAACACTGACATCAAACAAGTGGTCACATGAGACATGAGAGCAGGGCTCTGTGTCGGCCCGGCGCTCGGCCACCCGAGTTGCTAGTCTGGGAAGAATCAAACACCTGGCATTTGTCACCCCACATCCCCTTCCCAACCAACCCAACCCCCAGTCTCCGTGTGGGAAAAACGTACATACAAACGGCATTTACATACAGCACAGACAAAAAACACAGGTTCTGCTCGTGCTAAGTAATAACTCCCCTGGCTAAACAAGCTGCCCCTACAGAGAAAGATACATAAAGACTCTTTATACAAGCTTTAGAGAATAGAAATGAAAACACCATTGCATAAAAGAAAAGTGCTCAAAGCACAGGGATTTAGACTTTTCTTCCACAAACGCTCACCCTTTTCCTTCTTTGAAAAGCTAAAAGGATTAAAGGGGCACTCCATGCTATTCACTGCGGCGTCTCCCCTTTCTCCTCAGGTGTTGTAAAACCATAAATCTTTCTTGTCTACTATGTGGCTTTAAAGCAGCCCTTCTTTATGGGAAGGCTCTCAACCAAATGTGCGTGGACCAGGCAACCCAGTCAAGTTTCAGCCTATCCATGAAAGAAGCCACTGTAGACA
This sequence comes from Etheostoma cragini, assembly GCF_013103735.1. Lineage (NCBI taxonomy): Eukaryota > Metazoa > Chordata > Actinopteri > Perciformes > Percidae > Etheostoma > Etheostoma cragini. The sequence continues at coordinate 17,892,781 of NC_048425.1, read as the reverse complement.
TGGGCTTTTTCTAATCCTGCACTTGAGCTGGAGCTACAGAGTAATCCTTAAAGTTTGTAAGTGAACGCATTCTTCATCCACATTCAATTACTTCTGATTTAAACACACTTTAGGTGTAAAACATTTTGCTGTTAATAGGGAAACACAACTTCATCTCATAACTAACTTACTCCAGTTTTGTCCATCTCCTGGCTTCCCAGATGTATGCAGCTGAACTAGTTAATAGTGCCCCCCCCGCTTCCCCTTCTTCCAATACCACCAGACCACCAATAAAGAAGATTCTCTTTGTTGGTCTCTGATCAGAGTTGCAGTGCTACGTGCTCCTCTGTGACTTTAGACTTTGTTGGTCCTCTCAAAAAGAAGATGAAGCAAAGGAAACAAGCACCTTGGTATAACTCCCAAACTCGCAAATTAAAAACAAACCTCGCCAAACTTGAAAGCACTAGAAAAACCCATGGTTAACAGTCCATTACTAGGTATGATCAATATGTCTCCATTAACAGGTTATGTACCGCAGTCATTTAAATAGCTGTGATAAAACCTCTTCTGAAAAAAAACACCCTCAATCCTGAGGTCTTAGCCAACTATAGACCTACTGTATAAGTAACTTTTCTCCAAGATCCTTGAGAAGGTAGTCGCAAATCATATACGTGATTTTCTACATAGCAATAGTCTACTTGGGGACTTTCAGTCAGGATTTAGAAAGCACCATAGCACAGAGACGGCTTTCTAACTGATGCGGACAAAGGACTTGTCTCTATACTGGTATTATTAGATCTTAGTGCTGCATTCAACACCACTGACCAGAGCATCCTGTTACAGAGACTGGAACATTTAGTTGGCAATAAAGGAATCACACTAAGCTGTTTTAAGTTTTATTTATCTGATCAATCTCAATTTGTTGATTGTAACGATGAATCCTCCAGGCACGCTAAAGTTAGCCGTGGCGTTCCACAAGGCTCAGTGCTTGGACCAATTCTATTCACTTTATTAATGCCTCCTCAAAGCAATATTATTGGGAAACACTCAATTAACTTTCATTGGATGACCCTCAATTATATCTATCATTCAAGCCAGACAAAACCAGTCAACTTCAAGCATACATAACAATTATAAATTAGTGGATGACCTACAATTTTCTGATGTTAAACTCAAACAACACCAAGGTTATTATGCTGGGCCCTTAACACCTCAATCCTCAATATCCAAAGATATAGTTACTCTGGATGGCCTCCAGCACTACTGGCAGAAATCTTAGAGTTCTTTCAGATCAGGATATATCCTTTAACCCCTACTTAAAACAAATCTCAACAAAAGCCTTTTTTCACCTGCGTAACATTTCTAAGATTAGGCACATCCTGAATCACAACGATGCTGAAAAACTAGTCCATACATTTGTGCCTTCCAGGATGGACTACTGTAATTCCTTACTATTAGGATTCCCAAAAACGTCCCTTAAGACTCTCCAGCTGATCCAGAATGCTGCAGCACGTGTTCTGACAAGAACTAAGAAAAGCTTCTCTGCCTTGGCTTCCTGTAAGGATTGAATTTAAAAGCCTTCTCTTGACCTACAAAGCTCTAAATGGTAAGGCACCATCATATTCTAAAGAGCTCATAGTACCTTATTGTCCCACTAGAGCAGTGCACTCCCAGAATGCAGAGCTACTTTTGGTTCCTAGCTACTAGAGTCTCTAAAAGTAGAAGGTTGAGCCAGAGCCTTCAGCTATCAGGCGCCTCTACTGTGGAACCAGCTTCCGGTCTGGGTTCGGGGGGCAGACACAATCACGACATTTAAGAGTAAACTTAATCTCTCTTCTTTGATAACGCTTATATTTAGGGAGTGATGAGTTGCAGCGTTCGCCTAGACCGGCAGGGGAGGGTGTGTATCTTCAGACACGGCACCACTTCTCTGCTTCTCTTCATAGTTGTCAGAGCGATCTACCAACCCTTATAGAACTGGCCCAGGTTTGTCTTGGACCAGCTCTTAATTATGCTGTTATAGTATTAGACTCATTTTACACAAAGTTCAGCAACAAAACAAAATGCTAGAGGCAACATTACAACATTACATTTTTTTCATGCTTGTTTGGGGGGTATGCAACCCCACTAACCTGAAAAACGTTTTCAACAGTAACGTTAATATAGCGTATCGTGGTGCGCGGAGGGACCGCGGCCCTTGCTAATGTTAGCTTCTTATTTTACCTGTTCAGGAGGAAATTATGTTTTGTAGATCGGGTAGAATGAATTTGGCTACCCGGGTGTCAAAATGGGCAGTTACAAGAACACACAGAACAAAACCAAAACAGACATTCAGTCCGGGACTGGAAATTTCATAAGTGTAAATACTGGCTTCACCATTGCTGTCAGAGGAAACCGTATTTCAACTGAACGTGTTTCCTTAACACAGTATCTGATGACATAATTTGGTCATTTTTCATTATAATACAGTAAATATAATATTGGATCTTTAACCAATTTACACACAAACATTAATCCACTAGTGATATGGGGGACATGGGGGTCAGGGAAGATGTGATAAAGTGTAGCCTATGATGTGCTTTGCCAAATAAATCTGGTTGGTTTGTCAAATACATTTATTGGTTCAGCAGAGTGGAGTGTACGCTTTTGTTGCCAGATCTTCCACTACAGCACTGTGTGAGGTCGGCAATGCGAGACTAACTCCACTATAAAGAAGCATGTAGCAACTCCGTAGGTGGACCTTTGGTTGGCGGCAGCTGCGATCAACTTGCCCAACATACTTTTCTGTTGGCCCTGGGCCATTTCTTATGTTGATCCTCGCCCTCCCATTACCACTTTTCCAGTAAAGCGGCCTACAAGCTCAGATCAGTGAATCCAATGTGCTGGACTCGTACAAGGGTCAGACACCTGCTTCCTAAACCTCTATGACAATAAAAAGACATAGTTCTTCTTACTGTAAGTATATCAATTGAATGAGCTGGCTTATGACCAAGTTAAGGTAAAACAGACAAAAAACTCTTATATTCTTGTTTTCGGTAACAAAAATATGTTCTACTCACATCTGACTTGGTGGACTGGTCCTCCATATCAGAGTCATTGGGGTCCACCAGTTCCTGGAATGGCGGAAGTGGCAACACCTTCCTGTGCTCTGCCTCGTCGCCTTCTGCTCGCTGTTTACTTATTCGCATCTGTGATCTATCCTTCAAGAGTTTCTTATCCAAATGTTGAGATTCAGGCCCTGATGTATGCTTCCCTGATGGATCTACAAATCCCTTTTTACGTTTTTTGGTCACATGTTCGTCACTATCGGGGGTGGGCAGTTGCTTGTTTAGCGATGACCCGTGGGTCATTCCCTCAGTCCGATGCTCCTTGGACAAAGACTTGGGTTCCTTAAAGCCCATCTTAGGATTCATATCTCTAAGTGGTTGGTTCTCTTTGGGTTTCCTGGAAGGTTCTTTGGGGGCTTTGCTGGGTTCCCAGCCAGAGTCTCTAAAGGCACTTTTTGGCTCTTTCAAGTCTTTTGGAGGCTTATCTTTGTTGTCCTTTGAGGGTTTGTGGAGTTTTGAGAAGCTGCTGCTGTTGGTGTTGGTGGTGGTTGTGGCGGTGGTGAGAAGGGTGGTGCTGCTTCCTTTGGAGCCATCCTGTGGATCAAAAGGGAAGAGGGAAATCCCACTTTAGATCAATGGGCAAACCTAATAGGGCAATCCCATTATGAGCCACTGAGAAATACTCTTGTCTAAGGATGGTATGGGCATGTATTACTGTGATAATAAGTGATTTAAGTGAAGTGCCACAGGTAACTCCAAAATATGAACACCTGGCCTAATTTTTGGTTTAAATCTAATAATTTCCAAGCAGCGTTCTATTCTTCTGCTGTTTAAAAAAAAATGTCTCCTATGATTATGTTTTCCTCTTGCCGTTTGTATTGTGTCGACGTTGGACTGCACTTTAGACTACATGTAGTACTTTTAAAATGCATAGTATTACCAAACAACAAAGTCAGCAAAAACCAGGCAGGTAGGTCAAATGAAGATTAATCCTCTGCCGTATGCAAAAGAGAAAACGTGCATGCCACCCTGCAGTTTGGCATTACCATCCGTGAAAAGAGATCTATTCTTAAAAGAAAATCAAAAGTTTCTCCTTAGTCCCCATCTATGGACTTATAGCGCAAACTCAGGACTTCTTTTGAACAGTGGTGTTCAGTGGGGTGAGGGGGCCTTTTTAACACACATGCACAACCTTAAAAGTTAAAGAAGGGCAATGTGGAGAAAGAAGGAAATGCATTCCTTCTAACAACAGGGGCCATTTGTCCCTGGGTCTCACCTCCAACCCCCTTGCCTATATTTCATCAATGCAGTAAAGTCATTAAAGCAGTCTAGACGACGGGGTGTGTTACAACCCTGCCTCTAAACCCTTTCATTTTTGCCTATCGGCTGGTGACCCCAGGACCTCAGGATGTAAAGCTGCCGGCTCATTGTAAACTCCAGCGGGCTCCTCCACTGCAGTGAACCCATTATCCTACCAGGACAGGCCAACATAATCCTAGTTTAGTGCTCTGGAGGGGACACGAAGTGCCTCTGCTGCCATCAACATTCAAGAGATCACTAAAGTGGCACTTTTTAACCAACCTTTCAGCACCGTGACATGGCAGGTTAGCAGGTGACCCGAGTTCAGGTAAATCACTGAAGGGCTTACAATAAGAATACTGAGAGTGAAATTTATTTAATAACTTTTTCAGAATGCATTCTTTTCATGTAAACAAGATGTCTGAATGTAGGAATTATCGGATATATTTTACTATGATATAACTATTAAGAGTAGTAGTATTATTTACATTGTTCTCCACAATTATTACTGTAGATCACATTGTCAGTGCTCCCCACTGTTTATACCGAAGATCCTGATGATATAATTAATAAAAGGAATTAGACCTGGATTTGATAATCGGCAGAAAATGGACAAATTAATTATTAAATAAAAAATAACAATTTAAAAGTTTTAGCTAATTTGACACTTTTCCATTATGAGTTGCTAAGCTACAAGCTTCAAGACATGCATATATTATCAGTATCATATAATAGAGTACGACTTATTATACAGATATCTATAATACTGTTATTCCTATAATGTAGCTTTTGAATGTTTTTCTCTCACTAGTCTGATTTTAATTGATGAATTACATTTGTATACTTATTTTTCTGTTTTTTGTTCTTTTACCACGTCTTAGCACATCTTTTATCCTGCTGAACATGTACATTTCACCCAATAAAGTCTGATCTAAAAAGCATCTTTATTTGAAATATTTCATATGTGGTGATTTTATAATAATACTTCCATAAACAAGGGAGGGAAAGTAAAGTATTTAGGACCTTTTGTCAAATGGTTATGATTTATTTAAATAATATCTAATGTGTTCTAATACTCGTGCAATAATTACAAAGAGAGAAAGAGGGGGCAGAGAGAGTGTGTGTGTGTGTTTGTGTGTGTGTGTGTGTGTGTGTGTGTGTGTGTGTGTGTGTGTGTGTGTGTGTGACCTCCTGCCCCACAAGTAATTCATCACACACACTGTGTTTAAACTGGAAACTGTTTCCATGTGTAATGGGCCTCTCCTAACCTGGCTCTTAAACGACAATATTTAAAGGAACTAAAAATAACACAAAATGGAAGCAACATGCCCGCTTATTGACAGACGTGATTTAGTGCGGCTCGAGATAATAGCTCACATCTCCAATGGAGCGTCTAGGCCTACTATCCAAGCCTTCTGTCTTCTCCATCTCTCACGTAATTATATATAACCTGTATGCATGACAAATTTTAACAGGACCTTACAATAAAATGTGGACCTGGTTAGCCCCACAGGTATTCACAGCATGGTCTTTAGTCAGTAGAGTAAGTGCTAGTAAGATATAGTTTGGCTGTCTTTGAAATCCCTGTGTTTAAATATCTGGAGGGATTTAAACCTGCCACGATGTGGGGATTAGGGCTGGTTTCAGCCCAGAGAGGCAGAGGAGAAGGTTTTCTTGCTCCAGGCAAGTACCTGGAAAAAGCACTGACCTTTGACCCATGGAAGCTTTTGCTCTTCTTTGGGTCAGAGAAGGTGGATGTCAGCGAGCTGTTGGGAAGTGTAGGCAGCTTCAGGTTGTGGCTGAATAGGGAGGTGGAGCCCTCCTGCATTACCATCACCTGCCAGAGGAACAGCAACAAACCAAAATCAGCACAGAAAAGATTGGGCCGCATTTATGAATTCAAAAAGGTGTATAATACTTTTTTCTTAGTCTTGTTTGTTGACATATTCTTTGTTTAGATAGTTTTAGCAATTTGTGTATTTTTATTTTTTTTTAAATGGGAAAAAATATAGAAATAATTATATACATATAAATACACATATGACATATCTTTGTTTTATCCACCCATAAACCGACATGCTGTGCTCACAACACACATTTAACCTTTACTGTGTGTTGTGTCGGTAAGAGAGCTTTACAGCTGTTGGTACAAGGGATGGGCAATATTTATTATGAATAATATTTCATCATTTTATGCTATTCCGCAATATACAATATTTACTCCGATATTTTTATATTTTCTACAAAATACCGTTAACCCTTTGATGCGTACGGTCACTTGCCTGACATCCTCTCTGTGTGTGTTCAAGCTACAAGTTGAAAATGGCAAGTTTTGAAGAACATCTGGATCATGCAACAAGGCAGACCTGCTTAGTTCTTTCTTTCTTTCTTTCTTAAGACTAATGACGTATTACAGTGCCATTTTCAATGCAAAGAGCCACAAATGTCTACACAGCACACATTCAAACATCTAAAACTGCCGGTTATTGTTGGAATATGCAAGATAAGACAACACAGCTGCTTCAGTGTGTCTATATCGGAGTGATGAGGCACAAGACGTTAAACCTCCCAGCATTGATAAAAGTACTGTTCTCTTTAAACGAAAAATAACTTAAAGCCACTTTATGGCGGTGTCCAGGTTGCTAGTCATCTTTAGATAAGCCCGTTTCATCCATGACCCCCAAAGCATGTTGGGAATCTTACTTTTGAGTCTTCTGAACTTCGTTTGTGAGGATCCCGTTGCTGTTAAACAGAGAGACAAGAAAAGAGATGGATAATCATTCAATAAAGTAACAAAATCTTTTAGCTTTGGCAAATTCCCCTGACAGCATTAACGTCCAACAATGTGGGACAAGGTGTGGCAAAGTAAGTCTTAATTGAATAAAATTCAACAAAGTAATGTACTAAGATCTTTCACTAGTGAGACTCCTGACAATAGAGTTTCAGTATAGTCTATGTCAGCACCAGAGCCCTTTTTGAAGCTAAGGAGGAGCTGCAGGCCAAAGTAAATAGAGAGCACTTAGCTCCAGTCGTAAAACTTCCAGGCCACAGGGGTCCTCTGGCAGCGGGCCAACAGACTGACTGCACCCAGTACTGAGGAAGCAGGCAGAGATGTCCTGATCCCAAGGATTGTATCAGGGCGTATTTGATTGGCTAATCAAAATTTGAACCTCCTTGTGTTGCAGCGTGCTGCTCTCCTTTACCACAGCCAGCATCTACTGCATCTTGTTGAATGATTTTTGTTAAATGCAACTTTGTTAAACACGTCTGGTCATATATCGAGCCTCTTCCTTTATGCAAATACAATTGCACACAGCACCTTGTTTTGTTGCATAGCCTACATTTCTGCAACTGCTCTGATAAAAGTAGCGATTATTGTAGACAAAAATGAAGAGAGATGTTGTCTTAGTTTTTCTTTTTTGCAAAACGTTTTAGTCTTGTCTTTTTCATCAACAATAATGCATGTTAATTAAGTCTTAGTCAGCGTTTTTGGACATTGGCGCAGCCTTGTCATCGTCTCGTCTTCGTCATGGAAAAAAAAGGTTGAACATATTTAGTCTTGTCTCGTCTGGCAAAATTAACACTAGCTTAACGGGTGCAATCAAAGCATTATTAATCTAAACAAAAATCCCTACTTTGATTGTTAGATCAGCTGATTTATGTGCTGCTGAATTTTAAGTAATTCATTCAGAATTGTATATGTTACGTGAAATTTTTGTTTTTGAAAAAAAAACTTAGTGGTCATCGAATACTGTATCTGAAGTCTCTTTATATAGACCTTAGTGGTCCTCTAATACTGTATCTGAAGTCTCTTTTATATAGACC
>NC_048425.1:17875550-17884531 GCF_013103735.1 Etheostoma cragini | reverse complement strand
CTTTATATAGACCTTAGTGGTCCCCAAATACTGTATCTGAAGTCTCTTTTATATAGACCTTAGTGGTCCCTAATACTGGATCTGAAGTCTCTTTCCCAAAATTCAGCTTTGGTGCAGAATTACAGCGACTAGAGCCAGTCCCACAATGAGCTTGTATAATGAGCTTCAGGTCTGCCCGAGTGCAGATGCTTCTTATTATCCCCACAGGCCTTTTAACATTCTTGGCTTCCACGGCGTTTCTCCTCCAAGCTGAGAACAACTGTCCCTGGTTTTGCATCTTTAAAAGGACAAATGTAGCGCTCTTTTTACGTCCTCAGTAGGAACCAATGGACTGAGAGCCACCGGGAAGTCAGAAATAACTGAGAGATGGACTAACATTGTTGTAGGACGGTCCCCAATTCATTATTTTGTGCCTGCGCTGCACTCCCTTAGTTTTGTGGTTAGGTCACTTTGAGACAAGACTGTAAAGTTTACATCCTGTCTGCATTGCTCTGTGTACAAAGACACATCTTAAAAAACAAAGCCTGAGTCTTATCGACTCAGGCTCAAATCATGGAGTACTCGAGTCCTGGACTCGGACTCAAGTCTATTCTCGAGAATCTATTCTCTGGACTATAATCAGATGTAACCCTTGTATTGTCTCGTATCCCTTGGGTCAAATTGACCTGTGACTTATTTGAGGTTTTAAGTAAGTAAACGCCTTTGGCATTTGTAACAGTTGTGTCATTTTTGTTTAATGTAGACCCTCTTGTATGAGTATATCAGCTCTTAAAAAGGTGCGAGAGTAGAGAGCTGTAGGCAGTCTTGGAATTCAACACAGACTCAACCTTGACGACTCGACTTGATCACTGGGGACTCAAGACTCGACTCAGACTCATGCTCAGGTAATGGTGACTCGACTCAGTCTTCTTTGGTGAATCAGACTCAAACACTAAGGGCTCGAGACTCGACCGTTGGTGACTCGACTGTAAAACTGCTAGACACCAGGCCTCAGTTACATATTTACTGGTCTAGATCTACTGTGGCTGAAGAAAGGCAGGTTGGGTGTGTAGAACTTTACATGTGTCATTGTGTAGAGTGTTCGTAATGACACAGCACTGCTTCATCGAACTCCATCAACTTTCCCTGGAAAAATAGAGATGGAGGTTTTTCCTCCTAAGCGGGCTGCAGAAGTAGTTTCTGTATAGAACTAAGAAATGTCTCTCCTACCCCTCCGGCTTTCAGTAGCTTCCTACGAAACTCCTCCGTTGGGTTGTTGAAGGTGAGCTTCTCACAGCGAAGATGATTGACCGGTGGGTGGCCCTCCAGGTGGAGGAACAGGTCGTAATCAAAGCGAACTTTCTTCGGTTCTTCCTGGGAGAGAAAAAAGAGAACAGTCACAATCCGTCTATCAGGACTAAACCACAACTATGTCCTTTAATCAACACCACTACACTGCGTCACTTGAACACTGCACTTGGATCCCAACTCCAAAGTGTTAAAAGAGCATTAGTAACTTCTTCTGGTTCTCCACAATGATTGAAATTAGTAGGTAGACAGTTGGGCGGTGTCCTGAACAAACCCGATGTGTTTAAGTAGTTTATCTAACTGTGTTTTTTTTTTTTTGCTGCCTCCATCCTCCCTCCTTCTTTAGAAACTAAATGTGTCTTCTGACAAACAGCCAAATGTTGAGAATCAAACTACCTTCTACTTTCTGTGTGTGTGTGTGTGTGTGTGTGTGTCGCGTTAAGTCAAAGCAGTTTCCTGCTATGACGATCAGCCTGTCTAAATCTTCACTAAATCTGCAATGCAAAAAGGAGGACGGGGCACCGCGGCCGGTTTGAGCCGAGCCGAGTCGAGTGTTACAGATTCCATGTAATGTAAAAACGCCCTAGATTTATAAATATACCCAAAAGCAAAAAACTACATTGAAAAACTACAGCAAACATGTGTCAAACCAAAACACACCTGGTGGAACAAGCAGATTAAGAACTAGAACAAGACTTAAAATGAATCCAGTGTTAAAGATGCTGGTGAGTAAAGTTGTTAAATGTACCTTATTTCTGAAGTAAACTTCAATGGGCAAGATGAAGCCGGCGTATCCAGACTCCTCCACTTTGTACGGTGGATCCTTGCACACTGAAATTAAAGAGACGTTTTCCATTAGAAACCATCAACCTTCAAAAAGAGACCGTTTAAATTCATTTAGTACTGTAAAATTCAAAGCAGCTGCTTCCATTCGATCACCTGGGTGATCTTAACCATTATTACAATTATCACATTTTCTCATTATTCTGGACACAAAGATTAGGTGAAGAAGTGTGTGAAAATACATGTGACTGTTGCTTTTGCTTCTCAGTCTCAACACTAAATGAACTGAGCCACTAAACCTGCATCTCCGTTCTCTTGAGATCTCATTAACGCCCATTTCCAATGTGATAGCAAGAACAAGAACTGGGGCTTAAATTGGGACCAGGGCCTTTAAATCTTGTGGATCCACCCAGCTTATGACAAGGTGAAGACCCTTCCCCTCAGTCTCATGGGCCTTTAAAAGACAAACAAAGTCTACTGGAGCGCAGGTGTTCTTCCCTGGAGGTGTGTGTTTGTCAGCCTGACTCCCAGAGGACGCTGCAGAAAAGTGCCAATTAAGTCCATGTACATGGAGACCGGACTGTGTTTACTGGAAGAACAGATAAAAGCAGGTCTTAGCTTTGCTTCATCATTGCTTAATGCCCCTCTGCATCAATGGAGGATATTTAAGATGTCACAAGTCGATAGCAACCGGAGTGAAATGTAAACATTAAGCAGGCTGAGTTGAAAAAGTCTTTCCAGTGAGCAGAAATCTTATTTTAATAATGCCAAACACAAGGCTCTTTTTTTTTTAAATGAAAAAAAATGGCATTGCACCTTCAAAATATACTCTGGCGCCATTGGCCCATTACTACTGCACTGCTGTATCCCCATGCTGATATCAGCCGACAATAGCTGGATCATATATGGGCTCCTTTCAATTCACTTCCATATACACGTTAAATATTGGAATATAATTCCTGTTCAATTTTTAACAAATTCCTGTTTTATGTACGTTTTTAGAATTTTGGTACCGGCTTGGTACCCAAGTACCGGTTCTCGTGACATCCTAAATCAAGACGGCTGTCACTCCCGGATGTGATTCGCGCATGCTCAGATTTTAACGATTTACAGCATAATGTGTCATTATGTCAATTTGTGAAATCCATAAAATCTCATAACAAACAATAACAGAAGATGGAGATCATTTCAGAAACGTTGTAGCTATCTATGATTGTTTGAAGGTTAACGTTCAAAAACGCAAAAACGCCCTTCCGCTGACAGCCTTTGTTATGTTTGACGCTAACTTGTAGCCAGCTGTGAACCAACTTCGTTAAGTAGTTGCAAGTAGTCCATTTTTACTGGGTTGACATTACAGAAGTATGATAAGCTGTTTTGCTCTTGGATTTATTTGATGCATCCGAGTTCACATGTTGCTAAAATTGCACTTTTTGTGTAAGCAACAAAAGTCAACCCTACAATATCGCCACAGTATCGATGTTGAGGTATTTGGTCAAAAATAAAATCCCCCAAATCACACAAAAATATCGGAAAATTTCATTTTCATCATATCGCCCAGCTCTACATGCGACAGATAACTTTGCTTCCAGTGATGCACGAGACCTCAGGACTACCCGGAGGCATCTCAGCACCGACTGAGCAGGCTGGGGCACCCATCTAGTCAACACTGGCCCCGCCCCTTCAGGGAGCAGCCGTGATTGATGGCTCGGCTGACAGCCCTGAGGTCGCCCTCAGCGCCGGGGCCGGGCCATCCAAAACCCAATACCACTGAGAAAATATTATGGGTTAGAGTTAATTGTGCAAGTGGGTCAGGTTCAATTACAGCCAGCTAAAAGAGCCCATTCACCACCACACCTTTATATACACCGGACAGAAACAATCACACACTCAGACAAAACACTGAAGCAAAACAATTTGGGACATGAACAATTTATCACAAATTATTGTTTTTAATTTACACCGCCGAACGGCATGCTGGGTGACATGATAGCTGCTAGTTAGCCAGGTAGCAGAAGCGTCTGTTAACCCTCTCTACCAAGATGATGTGTGGTAGGCGTCTAGCATCAGGCTGCCGTGCATCACCCAGGTGGTGTTAGAGAGTAGTCCTCGCGCATCGGATCGCATCGGATCGCAATGCTCACATCGGATTGAATAATGTTTTTTATATTTTTTATTTGCTCTCCCACTGCTAGAGTAGCAACAGAAATAATATGCTAAAGCAATGACAGTTTATGGAAAGCACGAGTGTGATTATGGTCAGATCTCATGTCTGAGCGATGAGGAAGTGATATTGATAGATGTCCACATTTACAGCATCGGCTTTCCTTCCTGTTTTAGCATAGAACTGCTGAGCTCATTGTGTACCAGGTGTGAGGCGCTGTGAGAAACCACTTAGGTGCTGCATGTTTCTCACGTCTTAAAAGGTAGCAGCTCCCTCACCTGAAAACAAATAAAAAAAGTCTAAAAATTAAGCAATACCACTTCCAAACTCTTAAGGGGTGTAACTCGAAATGAATAGAATCTTTCGCTTTCCAGAGATGTCAAGTGACAGGTCAAGTTATGGTTAAAATGTGAGAAAATGCCCGTAGCTTTATGGAAACACAAGAGATAGCCAGCTAATGTTAATGGGTAGTAAGTGCAGCGTCTTGGCTGGGGTTCAGTAGTTCAGGTTAAAAAGGTCACCGTTATCTTAAGGAGTGTCTGAGAGGCCGAGACGCACAAAACAAACACTGACCTGTGACAGAAAACCTGCCAGTAGTCCCGGAGGCTTTGAAAGATGGACAGCGCTGTGTCGTTCATTAACACGGCCTTGGTTTAAACCAAGATGCCAATCACAGAACAATGCCAGTCACTATGGGTTTGCCCTTTCCTAACAGACTGGTTTGTAATGAGGCCGGGCTAGACGACAGGCCTGACCATAAAACAGAAGACAAGACAAGACAATTAGGAATTCTTTAGTGAGGCTCGTGGCTCAAATATAAGCGCTTTCTAGTCGCTGATTCATCTTAGCATCAGTCGTCCAACAAATTTAGAAGTTTCTCTGTATATGCAGCCTGGAAAACGAACAAGAATGGTTACCTAATAATTGAAATGAATATTTATATCTATATAAAAATATAAAATGTATATTTGAAAACAAACCACACGTGTGCACGGCACCTGCTGCACTCTTATCATGCACTGTCAGAGTTGGGTAAAGACAGTGGGTTGTTCTCTAAATCAGCAGGTGGGTGAGAGAACCAGAAAAAAAGATTGAATTTAAAGAGTGACAAGACACACGCCTCATCTAGAGAGCGCTAAATGGGAAATCCTGAAACTACCATATCAGCACAGCACACTATAGGACCGCTAGATTTCTTCTTATGAAATTGGAACCTCCCAGGACAAAGCTCCTTACGATGGGAGATTGGGCTTTCTGCTCGGCTGCCCACCCGAGGACACCACAGTCCTCTCCCTGCCCACCCGAGGACACCACAGTCCTCTCCCTGCCCACCTGAGGACGCCACAGTCCTCTCCCTGCCCACCTGAGGACACCACAGTCCTCTCCCTGCCCACCTGAGGACACCACAGTCTGTGGATGCTTTTGCAGCAATCTTAAAAAAAAGGAAAAAAAAGGCTGCTAAATCCTGGAGGGACTGATTAATCAGCTAACAATAAGACCCTAGCACACAAACAGGGTCCAGATTAAGCTGCCAGACTAAAGCGCACAAAGCAAGAAACATTCAAGTGTGTGTTGTAAGCCATCTCACTAGATAAGTGACCCAACAGGTGGCAAGTCTGGGGCAGTAAAAGGTTGGAAATAACGTACCAGGATATAGGCAGAGTTGTCTTTCCATCCCACAGCACCCAAACCAGCAGCAAGTAAAGCATGGGAAAATGTACATAAACAACACCATATGCATCCGAGACTACAACCACATAGGTGTGAAGCTGCACCCACCTCGAGGGACCAAAACCAGATCAGAGAATTAGAAGAGTGGCGTGAGGGATGGGGGTGGGGTGAAAAGCCTGGGGATGCTCCTGATCGCAGGATCCAGACAACAGCACACACAGGGAGACCAGGTGCTACCAACCCAGACCTCCCTTGAGAACCATTATGTGTTTGTGTTCCGACATTTGATCTTCTCAAGGGCTCTTTGATATAGTCACCCATCTTACAAGATCCAACTGTGCAGCTATTGATACATATCACTCCTACTATTAGAAATGGCCATACTAATGGTGCTTGGTAGTGGGAAGGGCCAATATTGAAAAATTCCTATATTATAGTATGTGTGACTTAATGTTACAATATGGATATGCATGTTGAGACACAATAAATCTTATTGAAAATAGTAAAACATTGTCAATAGGGATTCAATAAATACCAATACAGATACCGCTTATAAAAACAGATACGTATCGAATCAGAATCAGCTTTATTTGCCAGGTATGAGGACACATACAAGGAATTTTTCTTTGGAGCATTGTTGCTCACATTGTGCTTACACATACAATATATATATATATATATATATATATATATATATACAGTATATACACATATATACATATACATATACACACACACACACACACACATATATACATACTCTAAACAGAAACAATAAAGAGGCATGAGTGCATCAATACTGCTATGTAGAATTTGTCATCAGAACAGCTCACACACACAGAAAGACACACACACACACACACACGAGTCTGTTACTTGTTGTGTAAATAATAACAATCGTTTGACTGGGAGCTTATCGGTACTGACCAGTCCGGAACCGGTACCAGTTAAGTACCACTTCTCGATATCCAGAACTATTAGTCAATGGATAGCATAAAAGACCAGGGGTGTGTGTGGCTAATCCAGCTTTCTGATACTGAGATTTTGAGGCAGAAACCAATAGGCTGAAGAGGTTTGAGAGGATGAAAATCCCTTGACACGCAGTTGCTTGCTGTACAGGCCAGTCATTACAAACTCATGCTGTGCAGTCAAACATTGCTCACACCCTTAGAATTCTATTTTCAGTCCTAGCAGAGATCTCAAAGCTTCTAACGATACCAATAAATGTGTATAAAATGATGAACAAGAGGTCTATATTTCCATCTGAATGAAAAGTGCAGCTAGCCTAAATGTGTCTATATTTCTTTTTAATTAAACTACTGATGTACAGGAAACAACTTAATGACTGTGAATGAGCATTGGCAGTTTCTGTTTTTATTTATCGTTTCCCTACCCTGCGTCCTCTGGTAACAGCTGACAGTAGATGGACGTTTTCACAGCGCTGTGCTCCCAAAAACTAAAGAGACAACATCAATCCCAGAGGGAAAGCCCTCCGTCTCCCTGGGACTCAGCCAATCCTACGCCGTGTGTGCGCAGCTGGTGTCGCCAGTTAAAACCTACATTCTGCTAACGGCCCGCTACGTTACGTGTTCATTGTAGCAGCACAGCCCCCCCCCCCCCCCAACAACTTTATACCACCCCGCTGGAACAAAATCCTAGGGAAACATTGCAGAGAGAGAGCAGCTCACAACGCTCACACAATCATTTGTTTTTACAAGGTACACAATAGTTACATAACAGCCCATATGCACATGTTTTATCAAAATGGTACAGTCACAACTAAAGTTAGTTTGGGGGAGGGAAAAAAGGGAGCGCATGGATGCTCCAACACACCAAGCTCCAGCTCTTGTGTGTGGAGGTGCTGCTGTAAACAAAAGACAAATGTTTTATGGCAGAGGCGAGAGAGAAAGGGTGAGAGACAGCCATATAAACCAGGCTTCAATAAACCACTTCCTCCAACCTCCTTTCATTGACTCAACCCAGGGAGCACCGGCATTTACAGCTCAGTTCCTGCTATTTGGTGGTGGTGGTGGTGGTGGTGGTGGTGGCTGGCCCGTCTATCTGCACCAACCCCTCCACTCCTCCCCTGACCTCCTCCCCCCTCCCCCCCCTCCTTTGATGCCAGCAGCAGCCAGCCTGCAGCTTTCATGGTTCCTGCTTTCTTTGTGTTGCATCTGTACAAGTAGGCATGTTTCTGAGGAGTCGGAAAACAATTACTGGCAAATTCCTGCAGCTCTTTGATTTCTGCCACACACTGGACGAGGGGCACATGGACCCTTTCCACAAGTTGTGGGGTCTTGTATCCAAAAATGCTGCAAATACAACCTTAGGATTAATCGCTTATGTACACATCCACTCAGAAACTGCAGCAAGTCATAGAGTGATCTCAGAGCAGTCTCAAACTTCACACAAACTGGATGTGTTATGTGGGTAGTTTCCAGTATTTATTGTAAAACTGGTCCTTGACCTCCTGAAGTAGATGTTGCAGCATTTCTGCTGATCCTGTACCAGCATTTTGTGAAAAAGTCCCGGTGCTTCTGTCCCCATTGTGTGTTATAATTGATATTTGTCAAGCATTTAAAACAATTAAAAACAAACAAAATCAATCACAGTCACACATTGTGTGCAAACTGCAGTTAAGTGTTAAAAGAAAATGGTTTCTTTTCAGCAAACAATATAAATAACTAATTAGCTCTTGAAAGAAAAATGCAAAATCCCAAAATTCTCCTCATCACAGCTTTACCTCACACTACAACAGACAACAATCACTAGGGTTGGGTACCAAACTTGGTACTTTTAAGGCTGTCGACCATTAACGTTTTACGTTCAATCAATCGGGCAAATAGAGGTACGTGACAGAACATCTGTGTGAGAGAGAAGAGTAAATACACACTGACAGCTGGACAGATTCAAATCGGAGAATACGTGGTGCGGGAGACGTGTGTTTCTGATACGCTTGCAGACTTTTAGTTACATTCTAAAATTGCCTTCTGGATAGATTTCGGGCGTTTCTCAATATGTGTTCTTCTATGGACTTGTGTTCTTGTGTTCTTGTGAAACGTCATGTTTGGTGGCCAAA
>NC_048425.1:17854727-17875450 GCF_013103735.1 Etheostoma cragini | reverse complement strand
TCCAGGTACAGGTAGCAAGTACGGTCTCCCCAAGAACACAAGTCCGTTCTTTGCTTACTTGGTATTGAGAAACGCCCAAAGTATCTATCTATCTATCCATCCATCCATCCATCCATCCATCCTATGAAAAAGCAACATGACGGGATGAGGGTAAACACACAGCAGTTAATACACTCAGCAACTCACAGCCCCCCCCCCCCCCCCCCCCCCCCCCCCCCCCCCCCCCCCCCCCCCCCCCACTCTCTGCTGAGTGAACTCCAAACCTTCACTGATACGACAAAGCTCCGTCGCTGGAGCCGGCGTCACAGCTTGTCGAGCTCTTCCACTCTTCCACTCGCCCGGAAGCCATGACCGTCTCCATCAACTGCTTTTAACATGCTGCTTTAAACTATATATGTGTGTGTGTATATATATATATATATATATATATTTCCACGGCAACCCTCCGTAGAGATTCATCACACTACTTTAGGGAACAGCGACGGTAAACCCTTATTTCTATTTCTACTATTATTATGGTTAAACTTTGCAATATTTCCACGGTTTCCTTGCATTCTGAACCCTGAAAGTTGATGTGTACGGACCACGGATCTACTACGGTCTGACCACCTATAATACACATGTTTAGCCGATACCGATCTGTTAAAATATGCCTAAATCGCCCCTGGTGCTGATACTTGGGATTGGATCAGGACATCTACATCCAAAAATTTTAATACAGGGCTCAACATAATCAATGGCCCGGGACCCGGGGCCAGTAAAACTGTATTTCGAGCTGATTGGTCACAGTCACTGTTCAGCACTTTGAACAGTTCTTCTCAGTCTCAGTTTTACTCCATCTTTTTTGGGGAAGTCGTGAATTAAAAAAGCATCCCGGAATTGAAATCACCCGTGGAAGTGCATCTTTAACCTATTTGTAATGTGGCATCCTTTTCTTTAAAACGCCATTTAGTATTTCACTGAATGAAGTTATAAGGATGTCACTATCGTTTTGCATAAAGCAAAAGAAACCACATATGCACACATTTACCAGAAAGCATCCTTCATCTCCTGTGAGGATATTAATACTGGTATCAACAGAGCTCAGGGAGATCACATTAGCAAAGCCACAGCAAAGAGGAAAGGAATGCACTGCAGCTTCTGAGACATATTTCAGCCTGAGGATCTGTATCTTCTGTATAGGTCAATGCTGAGACTTGACTTATGTGGTATGTGCACACAAGCCACAAATTAAGCCTGAGTGGAGTTAAAAGGTTTCATGCAAGCTATCCACAGAGCCCAGGAGATGGCCAGAGGCTAACATGTTGGCCCAATCATTAAGGCTTCAATCTGTGTGTGTGTGTGTGTGTGTGTGTGTGTGTGTGTGTGTGTTTTGTCAACAATCCGGCTAACAGAACGTTCTTTCTTTAAGGAAAGGAAATGCTACGTGTACGTGTGATGGTAAGTGATTTTCTATAATTCAGAGAAGGCCTTTTGAAAAGCCTAAGAAAGCAGGTGTAAACATGGAGCTCCAGATAGCTTCCAAGTGTAAAGGATGAACGTCAAGGGGGCAGCAAGGAGCCCTTTGAATGGCAAACAAGACAACCCATCTGAAAACCTCCCATAGAGCAGTATTCTCAGGTTCATTCCTGACAGGAAGATTCACCTATGGGTGGAGCTGAGGTTAACGTTCCACTGTAAATCTTTCTATAGAAAGCGGTCAGGATGGGGCACGTCCCATCATAAAATCTGGCATACATACAATTGTAAAGATAACTACAATCATATTCATTGGATCACACATAAAAGATCACAGCCACTAATAAGTTAATGATGAGTTACTGCTGTTAAACAGATGTGCCAGTGCTCATCCTCAAGACAGAATACAAAAACAGTAGTGTTTGTTTTTCTTTACATTGTTTGTAACAGTTCACTTTGACACCAAAAAGAAAGGGAAAGGTACATCACAAAAAATATAAGGTAACGAGCGGATCTGATCAGCTAGCCTAACCTAGCCTAGCCTAGCTTCATTAAACCGCCCCTAAATAATCCAACACACACCCTCAAGTTGCCTTAAGTGGGCTTAATAAACATGTTCATGAATGAAAGAAAGACCATATATATGGGCTTAAAAGGGTGTATTATAAATACATCAATGTTATTTAACGTCGGCCCACACCCACAGGTATGTGCTGCAGGAGGCTCGGTCTTCACACATGATCTTAGACTCCCACACACTTTTAAACCCCCAAAACCCCAATGCGACAGCAGATCAAATGTCCATTCATTTAAGTTAAATAGTCCAAGTAAAGAATAGAAGTCCTCCTCACTAGAAGACAAAATACAAAGATGCCAGGTGAGACACCGCGGTCAGCTACAGTCCTACAGGTAACTTACAGAACCTCAAACTCCAGAATCCTTCCCTCGTCACTTCCCAGTCTCCTTTTAAAACCTATCCGCTGGCGAACCACTTGTAAAAGAAATAATACACAAAGATGAGTCCATGAACAATCTGATTCCACCACAGGCCTCTGATGCAACAGCTTATAAATACACAATTCATGTTCCCCATCACATAAACAAGCTGGACAAGATTAAGATGGACATTAAAAGCTACAGCTTCTTATTGTATAAGTAGTGCCGGGATGAGAAGATGAATTGAAAGAGGACGGATTATCCTCTGGCTATGGGCTGTGTTCTGGACCACGGGGGTCCTCCTGTGTGGTCAGGGTTAAAATAATGTTTATCCGGTACAGCAACCCATTTAAAAAAATACTTGTTTTCAGCTGTTTCAGTGGGTCCTCTATTTCATTGTGGCGGCCCGCCACGGCGAAATGTATGCCGCCACGGTATCAGACATAGGGCCCACGCACAATGTAGTCGCGAGTGCCTTTTAAATGATCCTGCCAACACAGTGCACCCCCCCCGTTTGTCAAAACGTTGGCTCTCTTCTTAGTCGACTATTAAACCCACAGCTCCACCGAAAAACGTCTTTGAAAGGCAGACACCAAAATCAAAGTAAGAAATGCATAACAGAGTTGTGGAGAGTGAAACCGGCGTTCAGGTAGTGTGTTTTCAGGAAGGCTCCTGTTTTCAAAAAGATTTTCAATGTAAAGGCTTAATATCCGAATGGTTTCAACAATGGGGGGATGAGGTCGTTACAACTGGATGGCCTGCAGCTTCAAACACAATTCGATTGGATACAAGTGTTACCCCCGAATTCCACAGGATGCGGAACGGCTGCGGATCGGCTCCGCTCCGCGCTCCGCCGTCCGACAACACCCGCCAGGTCTGGATCTGCTGCAAAACGGCTGCGGCCCTGACTTACAGCTGAAGTCTCGAGGACCCACGAGATCTTGCGAGTTCACATAGGGCAGAACCAAAAAACAGTTGGTTTCCATCCAGAGGAGAAGAGGGGGAGCAACTGTGCTGAGTGTTCAAGGTGTAGGCAGGTAAATCGGCTGTGAGCACGTTCTACCATGTTCTACCAGTCGTAGCATAAAGTAGGATAAGAAACAATATTGTTTTACTACAGTGCTATATGACAAAGTCTGTTTGGACAGACCTGCCCCCACTGCTAAAATAAATCCTAAAGGAAACACTGTGTTTAGTGGTGTGTACCTACTCACCACAGGTGGCGGTACGCTGTAAGAAGTAACAGTACTCGTGTGGACTCGGTACCGGTGAGTTCCAGCCTATTTCCAACACTGCTTCTCTTGAAGTTGTGACAAAACTGGGCCCGGTTTTGCTAAACGTAACCCGCCAGTCCTCATCAATGTAGTGGCGTGGTTACACAGCTGGCCGTTGTGAGCACATGGCGTTAAAATCCCAACACCACACCCTATTTTTAACAAGGAGGAGTCTTAGTTTCAAGTGTTCTTCACCTTGGTCTTAGAAAACAGAAAAAAAACACACCTTGGCTCCTGTGTATTTTTTCCTGAACTGCACAGACCACACATCTGAATCTTTTCACCTCGCTTGCCCATTTCTCTCCCATTACATTGTCTTACATCTTTCCATTAAAGGGACAATCCTCCACCTTTGAAAAGATGCCATCTCCAGAGTAGATTGAATGGCAGCCGGGGCTCTAAATGAGGTGCTTAAGCAGCATGAGCCGCTGCCGCCTATTGCCAAAATAGCAGCCCTTCACTGGTTCCAAAGAGCTTCTTTACCTCCATTTGTTCAAACAGCACTGCCATTAGGCCATCTCCATGGCAACGCCTCAACGATGGCCCGTTAACCGCATGGCAATAATGAAGCACGGTGGCAGCTTCACTGACTCATTTGTCATTAATCTTAATGTGTGTCTGGCAGCTTCGCTGGGGCTGCACGACCAATCGCCGAGAGCTGGTATCACTCTCTCGTTCTAACTGCTTTCTGACGTTTGACTGCGACACTTTGTGTGACATGTCGATAAGAAGAAGAGTCTTTGGAGGAATACGGAAAAAGCTGTTTGAAATTCTATCAGCGTGCCATATGAGCCTACCTGTCGTCGCCATCTTTTCAAGAGAAAATAAAGCAAGGCTGACACAAAAGTAAACAATGGCCGCCTCTTGAATCAGACCTGCACGTAAGCCAAGTGGCAATGATAGATTTCATTGCCATTTTAAATCTGTACAGGGGAGATTGAAATATGATTATAGCTCCCTCTTTTCACTAACCCCCTTTCTTTGAAATCCTGACAGGCATCCGTGGTCCACATAAACGCTTCCCTGCTGCCGTCCTTCTCCCTAGGGCTGCACAATATTGGAAAAATCTGACATTGCGATATTTTTTCCCCCTGCGATACAAAAAAATGATAATTTCTAAAGGTGAACCATTCTTTGTTAAACTTTAATACTTCACAAACGCCAAAGCAAGTCAGCGCTGTGACTAACGTTAATCTTCTGCAGTGGTTTTGGAGAGGGACATCAGGTAGAAACACGCTGGTTGACTAGTACGACACCATTGTATTCATATAAGAATCAATCCGGGCCAACGTGACTGCATGTTGCTTCCTGTAAATTTCAGGTTGTGGTCGACTAGCGGTGCCAACTTGTTAGTTTGATAAAATGATCAGGAAGATCGGGAAGGGTCAGCCGGTAAGCGCACAACGCGATGTCGATGCTACAACACAATATCGTTCAGCCCTACTTTTCACAGACTCCTGAAGCTAAGTTCACACACTTAACTTCCATGTATCAAACACTGCTGTCAGTTATGTAAGGTGGGTGTATCTCAGCACACAAGGCTAGCATTCAAATGTATCAGATCAAAGTTTTTAAGGATTCTAGTTTGTTTTATTTATTCTAAAACAATGAAACAGGTGAAACCGGTAGAAGTAAAAAATAATGAGGGAGTCCATTTAGTGTGAGACTGGCTCTTCTGTCCCAGTGTCGTCCCACTCCTCACACTAAATATCAGGTTTGTAGCTACAATTGCTACTTTCTACAACAACAGCTTAACTGCTGTAAAAAAAGAAAAAGCAGTAAAGTGTGATCGATAGGCTCCAAACACATCGCAGACTGTAGGTCTGGAAACTAAATGTTAGCACTTAATTCCTTTTGACAGATTTAGCTGGTGCTTATGACCTGATAAAACGCCGTTGGATTTTAGCGTGGTTGTTGAGTCACCGTGTGGGCCATGCAGGTGAGCAAAAAGCTTCCTACTAAAGTGAGGAAGTCTAACCTTCAACAGCTGCAACGCATTAACACTGTGGCCAGACAGAGACTAGAAGTGGGTGAGTATCCTGCATGTGTGTAGCCAGCGCAGTAACACTGGTAGTACTGCCAGCATCAAACCCAAGCCTGGCTACACTAAAACACCACAACGGACTTTTGCAGTTTTCAGTCTTTTGGAAACTAAATATAAAGCTACATATCTACCATGATCCATTGTTCCTGTCAATTCTATTTGATCAACAAGGCAGTGTTGTAGTCCTCCAGTCCGGGACTCGTCTGGGCCTCAGATGAAGAGCACTCAGGATTTTATAGATCGGTCTAGACCAAAACTGTGATTTTAAGTACAACTTTCAGCTTCAAATGCAACCATTGACTTGACCAATTTCAAATGTGTTACCATAAACCTCAATACTTGACACTCAATAAGTAGTATTAATAGTATTGAATAATTGTTGAATGCATTCGGTCCTCTATGGATTCTAGGGGAAGACAAAGGTATCCCAGGAAACCTGATGCTTGCACATAAAACCCCTATTGTGTTTGATGGATGGTGAGACATGGAGAAGGAGTGTTAAATGAAGATGGTTGAGCTGATTTCATCCCCTTAGAAGACTCTAAATTTCTTTTGTGGGGGTGTTTTTTGCGGGAATATGGATCTTTTAGATCTATTTGATGAGTCCCTATGGTACGCATTTTTCTATATTTTGCTCGGGTCATGCAGCGTGGGACTCGCACTGGTCTCCATACACACTGGTCCTGTTAAGACTAGGTCTGCCTGACAGGATTAGTTATATAAATCAACAGAAAACATACATTTGAATGTCAGGTTTCTCTGCCTCCTAACGTTCCTGCTGTTATAGTAAAACCTCAGCTGTGCGACTTGCCGGATTAAATATCAGCTGATAATCAACGGTAAAGTAGCCACACCTATTAAAAAAGGAGCCGTTGCTAAATCAGCCTCTGCTGTGTAGAAAGTGGAAATTGTGACGTGCAAAAAGTACTACTTCACTATATTATGGAGTCTGGAGATCCTTTTTTCTTGTTGCAAGGGAAATCTAGTCTTAGGAGACGCTTGTTTCAACTGGTTCTCTTGAATTGTAATAATGTTGATGGTGTTTGGAGGCTTTCAACAGTCTGTTCAAATTCTGTATTAGCAATATACTAAATAAAAATTACAAAATGAGAAATCTTTAGCCAGACAAGTGAGTTTTGGGCATGGACAAGTGAAACGTAAATGTACTTATCCACAGGACAACTGCCTGAAAAAGTGAATGCCAAGCCCTGCTAGAGCATGATCACATGCTTTAATGTTGGAAAGACATTCATTTCTTTACCGAGACAGATTAAAATAAGGAGAGATTACGTCAAACAAAGCTTTTCTTTTGGAAGGGACGAGCTGGACAAGATCACGATGAGACGGAAAAAAGAAAGAAAGAGAGGTGGTGGAGATGAGAGCAAGACCAGGGAATGTGCATGGTCCAACTGTCCAGTGCCCCAATGTCCAATGTCGACTCTCCCTCTGTCCACTGCCCCAATGTCCACTGCCCCAATGTCCACTGCCCACTCTCCCAATGTCCACTGCCCACTCTTTCCGTGTCCACTGCCCACTGTCCTAATTTCCACTGCCACAATGTCCACTGTCCCCCCAAGTAAAACCACACAGGCACCAAAGACTTCCCAGACACTGGAAGGATCTTTATGGCTATGTGTCATGGCGTGAGACTTATGAAGGCAGAAGCTGTCTCCTGCTGAGCTGTAGGCCTTCGTCTCGGGCTGAGCTCAAAAAGTGGAGGGAGGAGGATGTGAAACCAGAAGCCAAACCTCATTGAAGCTCTTTAAGCCCTCGGCAGACAAGATATCAGCAGATAACAATTTGATTTATAGACTGCTTGCAGGCAAGGGGGTGAATGGATACAGAACATTTCCAACGTGATGTGTTCACGCATATATATTAAAAAGGTATATATGTCATTTCTTTAGAGCCGCTGGCTCAAGCCATCCACAAATCAATTATGGAGTCACCAATATGCATTCAGGCCCGTAGCTCAGTGGTTAAAATGAATATTTTACCCAGGAGTAATGTTGTGAGCTCTACCTCTCTCCCCTCCTGCTGGCTACTGCTGTAAATCACAATCAGAGGTTTCTAAACTCATCTGGAAAGGCAAGTGGTCTACGCGGTCTATTCTACAGAGGCTGAAAGAGGAGGGTGGCCTGTCTGTTCCCAACTTTAAACAGTACTTCTGGTCCTAGGTCTTAAGACCCCTCCTCGCCTGGTTTAGTCCAGATGTGTGTGTCTGCTGGTGCACCTTATAAGAGTGCCCTGACAGAGCCTTGGTCCCTCCATGACCTTCTCTTTGCTAAAATCTCTAATAAACAGTGACAGCTCTGCTTTGGCCCCATTATCTGTCATCTTATCAAGACTTGAGATTAGCTGAAACTGCCACATAGCTTGGAACTGGCACACTTTTCCCCAGTGTTTAACAACACAGCACTCCTGATTGGTGGGAGGCCGATAACAGCTCCACAGTGGGAACAGAGGGGGGGGGTTCGACGTCTCAAAGACATTTTTGGTGAGGTTGGCTTGTTAACCTTCTCTGACTTACAAAACACATTCAATCTACCACTTTTTTTTAACCTTCAGTTAAGATCAGCACTTCTGACACACGGTGTCCCCTGGAAGAGGCCTTTGCCCATCCATCCTATCTGGTAACTTTTTACTGAGCAGCCATAACCTGTGGTATGGTATCCAGGCTTTTATCAGTTCTGAGTGATATCATAGGACATAGCTCACCCCCGTGAAAATGCACTCTCTGTCCAATAAAAGCTCAAGGTGTACATATCTTCACGTGATCTGGGAGTGTTGTCCTGTTGGTCCGTTCTGGGACAACATCCAAACAAACCATCCAGAATATCTGCCCTGATTAATGTCACTGTGCCTGTTACCGTCAACATCTGGATTAGGAATGACCTGTCAGCCCTCCAGCTGTTTGGTGGACCTACAGCTGTTAAGAGGAGGATTACAACCCATTGGAGACCACCTCATGACTTATCTGTCCGTACATGGATCCTTCCTTTTGTGTTGTGTACATGAACTATCCACGGCTCACGTTAATCGAGGCCCAGGACAGACTTTGGACACTCGGCTCAGCGTTGTCTTTGAAATCCATCCGGTGAATTTGGGTCACAGTCTTTACTTCTGTTTGCACGTGTGATTGGTCCCCTGTCTTGTGTCTGTCTGTGTGTGTGTCTGCATGTGTATTTCTGTTTGTGCATGTATTATTTGTAAGCTGTGGATGTCACTCTTTCTGTTGCGTTTGCTTTGTGTAACAACCCCCCCCCCTTGTCTTTCCTGTGTGCATGTTGTGCCCCTGGGACACATTTTTATCTTCCAGTGTTTTGCCTCTGGTTAGTTTGGGATTTTTATTTAATTTTTAGAACAAAAAACAAACAAAAAACATCATCAAAAAACATTTGATCATAAAAAAATGAAAAAAACTGATTTAAGGGCAGAAATTGCCCCAAAAAAACGTATAAAAACGTTATGCTCTTGTTTTTTTATAAGGGCTCCCAAAATATTGCAAATGCTATCTAAAGATTTTTAGACAGTGGAGACTAAATTGTCCCCCAAATAGTTCAACTTCCTGAACCGCCTGCAGCTAATTATTATAAAAAATAATAACTCAACGGTGTTTTAACTGGTTCTGTGCTGTATTCTTTTAAGCTATGAAGTTTGCAAGTCATTTCGTACTAAAGCGTACTGTGGTTATGACAACAAAGAAATCTTGACTCTTGATATCAACTGGCGCAGTAAACGCATCACGAATAGCAGCGACACAGCAAAAGACACCGATTTTTGGTGTAAATATCAGCAGAAAACTGCACATTCAAAATGTATCCTTTGGCCTTTTTTTAGTGCTGCCTTTTATATTCAATTCAACACTCAACTTGTTTAACAAAAGAGTGGGGGAAATGATTTCCTTTCATATGTTTTAAATTCAACTGAAAAGACAAGAACTGAGAACACCTCAGTTTATTTATCGCAAGTAATAATAAGTGGTTATCGCCATATTCAACATCAGTATTGCATAATTTCCTCATGTGGTGCAGTGCTAATACAGACCGATATCTTTGAACTTTGGATTTTATGAATAGATGTTGAATGATTAGGAAAATGGATTTTTTTTTTTAAACCCAGTTTTAATGTAATTCCATGTGGAGTCACCATGGACTGATGCCAAGTGGTGCGCCTGAATCAGACTCCCCAAACTCAGCCAGACCCGTCACAGACCGACCTGATGATGGTCGGACCGTCCAACAGGTGTCCTTGCCTGTGGTAGAGTGACATCATCAGAGACCAACTGTCTATCGTCTGGGACGCCTCACGGTTCGTCTTTTTCCACCTAGTGTGACGTGTTCTACGACATCTTCCTGGATGTTGACCAATAGGAAGAGAGAGTGCTCTCTGGCGCACATATGTAACCGAGGTGCGAAGAAGGAGAGACGCTGCTGACAAAACAGACAAAATGGACGGTGTCGTACGTGCAGTGTTGCAATGCGTCCGTCAAAAACAAAGCAAAAATGCATGGCACTACGTCTGTCTAGTCGGACATGGTGAAAGTAGTCTGGTTCTGGCATTAGTCTCACCAAACAACCCCTACAGAGATTTGCATTGATCCCTTCCACCTTTACCTCCCCCACCCCCTCACTGCAGGCCCTGAAACACTGTGGGATAACACTGTGGGACGTCGGACTGACCAATCAGGAGAGAAACAGGGTGACTAATGTCTGGCTATGGCTCCAACCCAGTTAGCACTGTGGGATGGGACTACTCAGGCCCATGTAGAGCTTTAGAGACCAGAGACGGCCTGCATCAGAGATCGGACCGCGTCACAACTGTTGGAGCTAATTCACCCAACGGGACTACAGCTACCGACCAATCAGAATACAGCATGAGATTACACAGAATCCATTAACTCGATCCAGCACTGCAAATGCCCAACATTCGTGGCGGTGTTCTCATTTTTTTTATTTTCAGTGTAGGGGTAGGATTCACTGTGGACTTGTTGTCTCTCTGCTCCAGACTACAATGCAGATCACCACACCCCCCCAGAGCTGCAATGATTCCTCCATTATTCAATTAATCTATCATAAGAAATTCAAGTTTATTTGGATACTCAAACATTCGACAATTGAGATATTCGTTTAACTTTGAGGTTGGAGTATTGGTTTTGTTTGGTTTTTCCTTCAACACTGTAATAAAGTTGAGACAGTGGGAGTGTTTGGAGGCGGTGTGAGAGTCCCGTACAGGAAACAGGAAACACCACTGCCTCCATCTCTGCCACGAGAACATTTGAAAACACCAAACACGAGCTCTGAACTGGCCGGGAGTTTGTGGAACAGCTGACTGCTTCCTCGGCCCATCCGTGTCTTTTCTGTCTATAAACTAAACCTTATGACGGAGAACAAGAACTGTGACATATGAAGTCTCATGGTGCTACAATCGGGGATCTGGGATGGGGGATGGGGGGTTAAGAGGACACAACAGGACATCAACCAAATGGGCCGTTTCAGTGACTCTCCCCCAGCTGCACCTTGCGGCGATTGCTTTTGATTCTCTGTACGTGCCGTGACTATTTTTTGATATTTTGCATAGTTTGACTTGTTGAGCTGTGGCTTTGAGACTAGAAAAGCACAATGTAAATGGAGTTATTAACATCTGGAAAACTGAGTTTCTACACTATTAATCCTGCAAAAGCACCACTTTGAATCTGTGTTTGCCACCAATGTGCTCAGACGTTTCTTAGAAATGAGTAATTAAGCACGAATAAGCATAAAAAATGACTTATCAACTGAAGAAATCTCAGTCGAGTAAGACCAGAACCACAGAGTAGTTGACTGATCAACTAAGAGGGGACGGCCCCACTTATGGCACACGTGTCCTATCAGAGCGTGTGTGTGCGTGTGTCTCTTCTTGGTGACAAGATTGCACAAGCGGATGATGAAAAGCAATCATGAGTCTAGCCTTGAACTTAAAGACTTCTGATTTTGTTTTAGGCCCACTGGCTTGTTCGGAGACCTGGTTCTGCTGGCGCTTCACAGCAGCTCCACAGCTGCACTGCTTCATGTCCAAAAGCCACATCAGGACCGATGTTTCAACCCAGTCTGAGGGACATTTACAAGAAACACTCCAATGGTCCAATGAACACCGTGCAACATGAGACATTGTTTTCTGTCTTTTTTTGTGGGTGTTTTTTTTCCAAATATTTTAAGCTTCTTTTTTTTTAAATACATTTTTGTTAATTCTTTTCCACATATTTTCAAATTGTTGTCACTTTAACCCTCATGTTGTCCTCATGTTGTCCTATATCAATGTTCTTTTTAATTCCCCAAAATAACATGATTGATTCCACCCAACGCTCTTTGCCAAGTACAAATCTCTACTTTCATTCATTTTGGGGCGTCTTATTCAATTTTATAGCATTTGGGGGGGGGGGAATTGAGTAAAAGTTGACATATTCCAGTCTGTGATTATCATCAACATCCATTCCTTTCATTTTAGTCTCAATAATTCCTAATTTCTGCTTCTCTGACTCAAACATTAGGTATGATTTCCTATATATGAAGTTTATTGGCCATAATTTCCAAAAAACTAACTGTAAAAATAAAGTTAAGAAGTTAGTGTTACGTAGAGTTGAGAACATCAAGAAAAGGGACAAACATTGAAAAAAAGGGACAAAAATGTAAGAAAAGGTTAAAAATATTGATTCAAATAGTGTTGTGTGTTAAATTTTGACAGGCAGAAAACAAGGGTTATTTGACATTTGTTCACATTTTAGTCCCTGTTATTGACATTTTTCTCTCTTTTTTTTAAAGTTCTTTTACCAATTGTATTTTCTCCAAATGCTATCAAATTGACAAAACAACCAAATTTAATGAAAGTAGTGAACTGATTATTTATTGAACTTGTGCAGAGCGATGTTGGGAACCATCCACGTTACTTTTTTTGGACAATTTGTTTGAAAAAACCCAACGTTTCTGATATAGAAACTTTTTGGAAAAGGGGGCGGGGGTCAAACTTGATCCAAGGACAACAGGAGGGATAAAAGCAAGGGAGCCCAGTTTATTCTGGGGGACTGAAGACTTGATCCAGGACATGTGGGCCTGAGGATGCTTGATGCTGCTGCTATATGGGGTCAGAGCCCCCAGATCCAGATGAGAGCCAGCTGCCAATGAAAACACTCAATAGGAGACTAAATAAAGCACTATATAGGGGTCTTACCTCTTTTTGGTTTAGGGAAGCTTTCGTGCAGGTGAAACACGACTTTCTCCACAAAGTGCTGGATGTTGCTGTGCTCCGGTCCCCGGACGAACACCATCCAGTCGTGGGTAAAACCTTCCACTGTGGGCTTCTTTCGGAACTGGGCACGATGACCGAGCTCGAGTTTCACCTGAACAGCCCCCTGCCAAACAAAAACCACGTTGGCCAACTGGTCCAATTCAAGAAAACCCCTAGAAAAACCATTTGAAAGCCCAGAGAAAACGCCTCGCGCACTCCGACGTGATTCTTTTGATATATGGTGCTTTCACTGTCTCATGTTGCCTTCGGGAACGTCATGAAAAACACGTTTCTTTTCGACAAAGTTACTCACCTGGGTGAACCTGACTTTAAATTACTAGCCGAAGTAACGTTAGGCCTATACAGAAATATATAGCATTTACACATATATATGTAGCTATCGTCTCCACTCATGGAGCAGCAAATTCTCCAAAAACTACTGAAATTTGCTCCCACTGCTTTCTACTATGAGTTAACGTTAGCGAGTCGTTAGTCTGTTAAAATAGCTGTAACGTTAAAGAGAATTACAAAAACTACTTGACATTTTACCTGTTTTGAGTGCTACTTTATCATGCATTGCGGTTAACATTATGCCGAATTGAAGGATGGACCGTAACCTTAATTGGAAATTCCCTTTATTAACGCATTAAATAAGCGTCAAGTAGCCTAGAAATATATTAAAATTGTTTTAAGTATTAATGTAAAAGTTTCTGAGCGGAATTCTGCGTTAACGTTAGCCTGTTCATTGAGGACATAGCGGCACGTATCGGCTCTAGCTAGCTGTAACGTTACGTCTTGAAAAGCCTGGTTACGGTATAAAAACCACCGACTCCTCCGGGGTGACAAAACAACAATATGTCCAAAAATATACTCCATTAGAGGGGACTGGCAAGCAAATCCTCCGACTGCCTACTTACCGAGTTGGCCATCCTTGAGGGCCCGCGTTACTGTTATTTCATGGAGAATGAGTTTTAAATGAGAGTAGAGGTGAGTACAGTTTGCCTATGACGGCGGACATGGTCTCTCCTGCACTGAAATCAGACTCAAGACTTTCAAAGCCTCGCCGGCTGTCATCGACCCGCGATAACCTAGAGAAATTCCGCTGCGGACTTTCAAAATAAAATCCCTGCAGTGTAGCCTTTCTCAGTGGGAATTACCGTAAATTGCAGAATACTATACAGCAATTTATTCAAGTACGCTCTTTCTTTTTTTATCCAGTTATAACTATTGAATTTCCTAAGAACTATTTCACAACATGAAACTCTAAATGCTGTACCTGTAATAACGTTACGAACTTATTGTTACAGTGGTTGAAAGTGGAATATCTTGAGTCTTTAAAATACTCAAACCAGCATGTACAAATCCACCTCTGTGATACTCAATACAGAATTATCATCATGGTTGAATATTGAACCTACATTGGCCCCTACCCAGCTAACAAGTTTTGGTTCCCAGAACGTTCTGGGAATGTTTTTTTTGGTTGCGGGGCGTTCTCTAAAAGTTATGTCTGGTTATGTTTTGGTTGTAATGGAAAGTTGGTTTAATGTTCTGGGAACGTTTTTGGTTACATTGAGTGTTCTCAGAACGTTCCCCTAATGTTACAACCTTTAGAGGACGTTCCCCTAACATTGCAACCATTATGTAACGTTCCCCTAAACTTTCCCTAACGGTACCCTAATGTTGCAACCTTTAGATAACATTCCCCTAATGTTTCCCTAACGTTCCCCTAACGTTGCAACCTTTAGAGAACGTTCCCCTAACGTTTTAACCTTTAGAGAATGTTCCTCTAACGTTCCCCTAACATTGCAACCTTTAGAGAACATTCCCCTAACGTTCCCCCTAACATTCCCCTAAAGTTGCAACCTTTAGAGAACATTTCCTTAACGTTTCAACCTTTAGAGAATGTTCCTCTAACGTTCCCCTAACGTTGCAACCTTTAGAGAACGTTTCCCTAACATTCCACCTAACATCCCTAAAGTTGCAACCTTTAGAGAACGTTCCCCAAACATTCCCCCTAACATTCCCCTAAAGTTGCAACCTTTAGAGAATGTTCCCCTAACGTTCCCCCTAACATTCCCCTAAAGTTGGAACCTTTAGAGGATGTTTCCCTAATGTTCCTCTAACGTTGCAACCTTTAGAGTACGTTTTACCAGGGAAAAGAATCCCAATGAGATTGCAATCTCTTTTACAAGTGAGCCCTGGCCTTGAAGGCATCACATGTATACATATATATATATTTATATATATATATATATATATATATATATATATAAAACAGACAACAAGTGATGGACAGGAACAAGAAATAACAAATGTTAATCAATAAATCAGTCACTGCTCTCACAGTTATTCATCTTTCAACATACTCGACCAATCAAAATGTATATGAGACACGTGTGCTGCTGGTTTGCTATGACAGCAGCAGTTAGTAACACGATTTTTCCAATACATACAACATACAACATAGAAATCCATTTTAATGTACTTAACCATTTGTTTTTGAAAGATTTTTTTGCCGACAGGAAAGTGGGGAGAGAGAGGGGGAAGACATGCAGCAAAGGGTGGGACTTGAACCATGGGCCGCTGCGGTAAGGACTGAACATGGGGGGCACGCTCTCCCAGGTGAGCAACAGGATGCCCCTCTTTCTTATCTTGTAACATGGACATAGCACAACATTCTGGACCCTGTGCTTAGGCCAAACTGTTGATAAAGCACAGCTTCATTACCTGACAAACTATTCAATGACAATATCCTTTATTTTGAAAGGACAGTTCTCTTTATTCCGTTGTATCTCCGCCTTAATTCGGCTAACCTAACAATGCAGAGGGGTAAAGCGCACGCGCAGGTTGTGTACCCACTGGGGCTGGCTGGGGCTGCAGACAGAGCACGAGAAGCAAAGAGCCAATAAGAAAACAGCAGATACGCGGGCCTCCAATCAGGTGGCCGCATCCATCCTGTAATTATGTTGCCTTCCAGTCCCGGGGGAAAACCGGCGAATGAAGCATGCTCCAGTTTGTACGAGACGTGTTCGTTAGTGGGATTAAAAGAGTTATTGTGAAAACAATACATCGTCAACACCTGATTTATAATGGAATCATAAGCCTAAAAGCTTGGGTGTACAGCATAAATTATCAAAATAATATGACCACAGTTTCTTCGTAGGCTAATCTGAATTTTGCAAATTCCCATTGTATGGAACTCTGTTGAAATTAGCATAACATAATGTAATCAAATATAAGTGTGGTTTTCCATTATACACATCTGTTGAGATAAATTCTAAACTATAAAGGACAATGCTAATTGTATATTGTAAATCTACATTGTATTTTCATATTTGAAAGTGCATAAGTAAGTACTGCCAAAATTAAAACTTTTAAGTTTAAAAAAATAGTTTAAGTTCTTGCCTTCTCAGTTCACACTTTAAAATATGTAATCTCAAGCTCATGATAAAAAGCTTATTAGATAAAGGTAATTTCATTTTAATACAGGTAGCCATTGAATTCCTAGAGTTGCCATATCTCACTCTATCTGTAGGTTGTACAAGTATTAAAGTCTTATAAGGGACTTATTTACCCAACTGAATACAAGCTCTGGTGTTTATTTATATATCTATATATGTTAACATGTCTCCAAGCTTCATTGTTCCACTATGAATTGCAGGTAAAGACATGGTGTCCACCACAGACTGTAGTCCGTATGTGTGACAGCGCGGACTCAATCCGTTTTGGCCCTCGGTACTCGCCGTAGTTGCATGCGGGTTTGTTTGATGGAGGCTGGATGAATGCGGTAAAGTTACTAGTTAACTGTCTATGTAAAGTTACAGCCGCAGAATGTATAACTTTGATTTACTTTGGACTGAGAGACTAAAATGTTACTAAAACTTTACCCCGTCCACGACAGGAGGAATACAGTCCATTCGGCTTTATAATTACAAATGCACGGCCAGTTGAATATCTTCAGCTTCTGTGTTGATAACTCCATTGTAGCTAGCTAACGTTACCTTTAGCTAACGGTAAATTGTTATTATTACGTTAAATATTGGTATGTTGTTAGGCTGTCGAAATAACGTACATTTACACTACCCCTTGAGTCTTACATAAAGATGTTATAACGTTAACAGAGTAGAAAACTATGCATATTCATACAGTAAAGCAACATATTTCCGTTTGTAATCACAATTAATACTCTGCTATCGATTTGTAGCGTTTTTCGACAAGGTAACGTACATTGTCGCCACTTTAGCTAGCTATATCTTAATTTGCTAGCTTGTATGTTGTATTTTATTTATTTATAATTAGTATCTTGTCCACCAAAAGTTTGTGCTAAAGTTCTCTTACGTGAGCCGGTTTTATTAAGATATCACTGGAAAAAATTACAAATTGATTGCTTGACCAGCTCAAGAGAACGCGCGCTACACTAAACCCCATTTTAAAATCTCTCAATTTAATTTTCACTAACTTGTTAGTATAACATTTCAATGCACAAAACGCCTCTGAAAGCATTGCCTGACAGAGCAGAAAGCATCCGTTCATTCGGCACAAATATAATCCACAAATACGATCTCACAACCGGCAGGGTTCATAAAAACAGCCGCCTTGGGCTACAGCAGCATCATTCAGCTAATGTAACACCGGCTAGATGCTACTGTAGTTTATTAAGTAACGTTAGCTATGTCTAATACTCAAAAGAGTGTATACAGCAGTAATTATTATAGCCAGGCCTACTTTATATGATCAAGTATGCCAGCTATGTGTACCACAGTATTCAGAACGCAGTACACTATGCTAAGGGTTCTGCTTTGTTTATGACAAATATCGCGTTAGTACTGTTACTGGATGTATTAGAGCGCTTTGGTTAACGTTATAGACAGTTAAAGAAATGGACCAACAGATCCCGTTGCTCTGGACTGAGACCAGTGAAGTCTATTAGAAGCTCTTTCCCGGCTTCGACATTATAAAGACCTACTTCTCCTCTCCCAAGCTCTACAAAAACACAGCTCCAGACTGGGTTATGAATGCGAGATTAAGGATATTTTACTAAAAATGCAATTTAGTTATTACTTTTTTACCAGGGTAGTAATCTGTGACCTATGGCATTTCAAAAGTAACCCTCCCAACACTGATTGTTACTCTCATCATGTTTGAGGCTACGGTGGCAATTGTTCGCTCAGGCAAGTGGAGATCTCAACCCCCCCCCAATGTTGAATCCAAAGTTATGGATGAGCAACACGCCAACAGGTCAGAAACACAAACCAGACACCTTCAATATCCAAATCCAAAAATCCAGATGTTGTATTCCTAATGATGACCGCATCCCCCCGGCCCCCTACCTGATATATGGTCTGGATCTTGTCACCCTTTTCACCACGCCACAGTTTGCAGGTCACTGTGTCATATGTGAAAGAACTGCTGTTGTATATTGTCATCAGGTCTTCCCATGGCTCGGTGCAGGGTTGAGCCTGTGTGCCCTGTGCAGGGTTGAGCCTGTGTGCCCTGTACAGCGTGCAGCACCAGTGCCCCCCCCCCGTAAAGCCTCCTGCTGTCATTTCTAAAGCCCTGTTGGCTCGACCCTGCTCCTGCATTGTCCCCCGTCCTATTGCTAATGCAGAGCTAGCAGTACAGGCCGGCCCTTATTGTGTAGCTGTAAGGTACGCACGCTGTAGAATCCACTGGAACCCTTTGCTGTGCAAAGTTTATTTGAGGTCTAACAGACCATTATTGACAGTCTATAAATCAGAGACGAGGCCTGCTACTTCCTACTGATAGTGTGATAGTGAGGACTGAGTTAGTATTAGTTTCATAACAAAGTAAACTTCTAGCAGCCTATCGCTGACATACCAGTGGTGACAGGTGGCTGTTAATGATGATCAGCCATGTTGTGTACTAGCCTGGAGAGATAGGCTCCCGACTGTGTGCGTGTGTGTGTGTGTGTGTGTGTGTGTGTGCATGTGTGTGTGTGTGGCCTGTAGACCAGTGACCTACCTGTTGATGTTGCCACCAAGCTGAGCGGAGCGTACGGGAGCGCTGGCTAAATGAGGCTCCTATTTCGT
Source organism: Etheostoma cragini (assembly GCF_013103735.1). Taxonomy (NCBI): domain Eukaryota; kingdom Metazoa; phylum Chordata; class Actinopteri; order Perciformes; family Percidae; genus Etheostoma; species Etheostoma cragini. The sequence goes on along the minus strand of NC_048425.1, from coordinate 17,856,425 downwards.
GTGTGTGTGTGTGTGTGTGTGTGTGTGTGTGTGTGTGTGTGTGTGTGTGTGTGTGTGTGTGTGTGTGTGTGTGTGTGTGTGTGTGTGTGTGTGTGTGTGTGTGTGTGTGATATAGCCCAACCGATAAAGACTTTTTAGGGCCAATACAAATATTTTTGGTTATTTGAAAATTCAGTTCAATTTTATTTATATAGCGTTATTATTAACGTATAACGTTAATTGTGTCATAACCACGCGATTTACTGTCGCATAGTTGACAAATCACCGTATTGTCAGGATAAGCTCGCACACAATTTGGACTTCCATTAGCAGTTACGGTTTAACTACTATTGTTAACTAGCATGTTAGTTATCAGTAATTAGCCTGTACCTATGTTATCTCCTAACATATACCTACCTCTCGGTCTCTGCTTATTGGGAATGATTGAGATTTCTCCTGCACAGCTACCAGAAGACTTACAGCCTTCAGACAGGTTGCTCACGTCACATCTACGTCTTCTGCTCAGTAACGCTCAGCATCACCGGGAAAGAGCTTCTAGTAGACTTCACTGGTCCTTTTCTTTAACTGTCTATGATACAAACTGGGAACTATATTCTCAGAAGGCGAAGCACGGCTATTTGCGCGGAGTGATTAGCAACACCTGAAACACCTGTTTCGTCCTCACCAAAAATAATTTTTAGCAGTTTGTAGTTGGAGCTGTAGCTGATGTTAAAATGTGTCCATGATGGTGGACATCACCTCCCCCCCCCCCCCCCCCCCCCCCCCCCCCCCCCCCCCCCCCCCCCCCACATTATTGTCTTCAGCTGACCTTTCTAATCAAGCCCAAAACAAATAATCTTTAAAAATGTCTGCCCACGTTTTGGGTCAGGCATAAACTATATATTTAATATACAAACATATATTTTTGAATTAACAACAACATAGTTTGTCCTTCATAAACTAGTTACGTTTTCAGAACTAGTTGTCTTTTTAAAGGCCTAATGACACAACCTGAGAGCGGGCAGCGCCGCATCCTGCCAATTACTGACTCGTGGGGGGGGGGGGCTATGGTGATTGCTTGGAAATAATTGAAGACAAAATGATGTCATGCCCTCAGGCCCATACTTTGGTAGGCAATGCTTCTCCATTAAACCTGGCTACTGTCACTAACTTAACTTCTCCTCATGGAGTTCCCTTCTGCTCTCAGGCATGACCAGCAGATATGGCGGAGAGTTTGAAGCTAGGATTTGACTTCCCCAGCCCTGTCATACAGGCCCAGGTAAGCTACTGGTTCCTTGTCAGACTCACGTCTGTGGTCTAGTTCCTTCCTCATTCTGTGGCTGGAGTTCATAATTGCCATGCGATGGAACCTACAGGTTTATCAAAATGACATCAATGACACAATAACCCCTAATTTCCACCAGGTGCATTCCCCCCCCCCCCGTCAAGTCAATGTTTGATATCCCACCACAATAGCTGATCTCGGTTTTATCTCCAGAGTCTGGCTGTACCGGACTCTCCCAGTGGTTTTATTGGTTATTTTAATATAAACACAATTATTTTTTAACCAGTTCTGTTATTAGGGTTTGAGTAATTCAAGCTTTAATAGACATTTGTTTTAAATTAAATTGTCAGAAATAACAGGCACATGCATATAGGTTTCTGTCAAATAAGGTAACCCAGACTCATTGCCTTTGCTGTATGCGGACTAATCATGCC
>NC_048425.1:17853886-17854639 GCF_013103735.1 Etheostoma cragini | reverse complement strand
CCCCCCCCCCCCCCCCCCCCCAACTATCCCTTTTAAAATTTTGGCCCCATTAAGCACATTGACCATATCCTAGGTTCCCACCTGGTCTTGTTCTACTTTGGACGGACCCTGGTTAGCTGTTTCCCCTGGAAGCATCCGGTCCTTATGCTAAGCTAAGTCCAGACTCCAGCTATGTTCTTAACACACACACACGTACTATATTGATATCAGTGAACTGTGATGAAAACCGACTCATAGGTGTTCAATCAAAAATGTACAACACAGCCTGCTTTTTGCTGTTTCCAGACGGTGAGACAACTTGTTGCTGCCGTGCTGAAGGAGAAAGGGCCGAATGGACAAATCACCCAGTCCTCCAGCCAGGTGAGCTTTGGTGGCCTAAAGGCCCCATTAAATGGCTTCTTTCATTCAATTACATTTTATTTATAGTGTCAATTCATAACAAGAGTTATCTCAAGACACTTTACAGATAGTGTGTGTCTAGACCACACTCTATAATTTAAAGATACAGTAAGTCTAGAACACACTATAATGTACAGATAGAGCAGGTCTAGACCACTCTATAATTTACAGATAGAGCAGGTCTAGACCACTCTATAATTTACAGATAGAGCAGGTCTAGACCGCTCTATAATTTACAGACAGCAGGTCTAGACCACTCTATAATTTACAGATAATGCAGGTCTAGACCTCTCTATAATTTACAGATAGAGCAGGTCTAGACCTCTCTATAATTTACAGATAGAGCAGGTCTAG
>NC_048425.1:17801583-17853786 GCF_013103735.1 Etheostoma cragini | reverse complement strand
GGTCTAGACCGCTCTATAATTTAAAGATACAGTAGGTCTAGACCGCTCTATAATTTAAAGATACAGTAGGTCTAGACCACTTGCAAAGTTAATAATTTCCAGTAAGAATTCCCCCAAGAGCAAGTATTTAGTGCGATAGTGGCGAGAAAAAACTCATTTTTTAGAATAAAACCTGGGACAGACCCGGGCTCTTGGTAGGTGGTGTCTGCAGGGCCAGTTGGGGGTGTGATGAATAGTGGCAATAACAGTCAGACAATAAAATCTTTACTGCCAAGTGGGGAATATTTCCATGTTACCTTTTAACATGTGTTTTGGGCATGACCTTACACACCAAGGGTTCAATCAAAAGTGGAAAGCAGGGGGCGCCCAGATTGCTCAGTTGGTAGAGCGGGTGCCCATGTGTGGAGGTCTGCTACTCGACGCACAAGGCCTGGGTTCGGCTCCAACCTGCTGGAAATTCTGTACTTTCTTTGAATAACCGAATAATTCCAGACAGGTCAGGGAAAGTCCAATGTCATGGTGTCTTTAAGGCTGAGTTGTGTGTGTGTGTGTGTTGTTGCTGTGTGTTAGGGCCTGGCGTTGGAGGCTCTGTGGCAGCGGTGCTGCAGCGACTGCACGCTGGTGCGCTCAGCCGTCTGCGATGCCGTGGTGCTGCTGGTGGAGCAGGGCCACGCAGACCTGCACTACGTCCTCAACAGCGTCCTCAACCTCCTGCCCTCCGCTAGGTACGCCGAACACACTCCCACCCACAGATGAAGGTCAACATACCCAGCGTTGCTCTTCAGGGGCCCAAAAGTGTTTGCATTCACAAAAGGGGGGTCTCTGCAGACTAGGTCCATCCTAGTTCCGTAGTCCATCAGCTATGCTAAATGATTGTAATCAGGCAATTGTGTTATCATAGCAACGGCCTACTGAACACACAAATCAATCAGTATTGATTGTCTTTCAGTGTGTGTTGAGTCTTTTTTGATGTTCTCTGTCTTCTGTTGTTGACTTGAACTGTGAACAGAAATGTCCAGGGGCTCATCAAGGTGATCGGACGGCTGCTCCAGATGCAGGCAGACCAGAGGGACAGAGGAACAGCCTTCACCTGTCCTTACTCCATCAGGTCAGTCAGAACGTTTCCATGACCACAGGAAGCCATGGTGACAACGTCTTAGTGAACACACTGAAGGGGACTCGTGCGTACCTTGAAGTATCTGCGTTTCTGTACTCCCGTGAACCGTGTTCCTGCCCGAAGGCTGCGTTCACGTGGTTCTCAGGAAGTCCGGCAAAAACTTAGGTCCCCCCATTATTTTTGAATGGGGTGTGGTGCGTTTAGGAAACCTAACAACCCCATGTTTCAGAGGGAGAGCCCGAAAAAACCCGCACAACCCTGCAGCGACACCCCGGATCAGTTTTTTCCGGTCCGAATGGGCCCTAAGGGTGCTTTCGCGTCTGCAGTTCGGACTTGTGCTGTGAAATAAAATTCCAGGGACTGACAGCAAATCATGCAGCACATAACTGCTTCTTATGTTCATAAACCAAGAAATGAGTGTAATTTGTCGAGGTTATACTTCACACATTTATACACATTTTATTAATTCTTTCCCAGTTGACAATCAGAGATAAGTTGAGTAGTTTTTGAATTGACGCTCAAATCACATATTTAATGTCACACTATAGTTTGTCCGCCGGTTGTTAAGTTTGCACCAGAGTTCCTTTTTTGATTTAGATTTTGTACTTTTTAGCTATTTCACCATCGTAAGAAGTCTCTGCAGCACCAATATTAGAACCAGTGGAAAGGAAGCGGGTTACTGCTTCTGTTAGGAGAACATATTTGATCATGGGCTGATCCAGTTACCATTCACAGTCACTACAGTACAGCTCAGCCCCCGTCCCCCCGGCCCCCCCCCCGTCCCCCCATCCGTCCCCCCCGTCCCCCAGATTTGCACCACTGCCAGGATCCCGGGGTTTCGGTCCTTAATCGGTTACAGCGGGTAATAAAAAAACTCTGTGCTTTCTTGTCTTTTTTTCTTTTCCTTCATGTTTCCCGTCCTCCCTCCTGCTCTCCATGTTTTTCTCTCTTCCTTCTACACCTCCTCCTCTTTTGTACTCTCTCTGTTAACCTCTCTTTCTCCACTTATCTGTCCCTTCTTTCTCTCTCTCCTCCAGTCTTCTGCTCCTTCCCATTGTCCTCTTCTCTCTGCTCCTGTCTTCATCGCTGTCTCTGCTGTCTGCGTGTGTCTGGCAGCCTGAACCTCCCTGGTGGGAAGATGAATGTGTTGGGGGCAGCAGGGTGGCGCCGTTGGCCTGGCAGTCCGGCCCCCCATTGGTCCTTGGGCCTGGCACTGCTGTGTGACTGTAAATGCTGCGGGATTAATGGAGGATACACACTGGTGCCCATTGTTGAGCGTCTGCTCGCCGCTGCCCCGTGCAATCTGCCACTGAGCCTTTGAGCCGCTCCGGCCCCCAGCAGGATCAGGGAAGGTTCAGGGCTCCGTGCGCCACACCGCCTCCTTTTCTCACGTGCTGCTAGTCTGGCTGCAGTCGTGGGCTCTGTCCTGGCTGTCCCCTGCAGGCTTTCCCACATACTCAATGGAACCGGCCTGCCAGCTCAGGTACAGAGATAGAGTCCTCAGCACATTAAGAACATGAGTCAGCAGTAGCCCAACAGACAGGGGAAGGTCATAAACACCAGAGAATCCAAGGTCATCACAGTAGCTGACTGATATGGGACATTTGCTGCTCAAAATTTCATAGTTGAAATGGTTCATAGTTTCTGACGTAGTAACTGTATTTAGTTGCTCCCCCTCTTAGTTTCCTGGGATACTTGTGGCAAGAAGCATAGCTTCAGCTGACTTAAAGTACATGTCAACTTTGGTCATACAATGCTGGTGACAGGTGGGACTGGCTATCATTTGAGATGTTTTGAGTACTAGTGCTCATAGGACACCTGTGTTGGTACTGATACCACATGTATACTACATGAAATCGCGTGGTTTTCTTTAGGAAAACTGGTATCAACTAAAGCTTCATGGCTGTAGTTCTGCGTATTAATTACATGCAATACAGGGCTTGTTTTTCCGTAGTCTGTGCTTGATTGGACTTTTGCTGAGTATGAGGCGTCTCCGCTTCAGACCGAAGATGTCCTGAAGGCCGCTGGTTCAGGTTATATGACACCGTTGACCCATGGTCACCAAACGACTGGTTTGAACATTGTTGGAACTATTTGGGGTAATGCAAGTACACAACTAAAAATGTGAGGACTGTGTCCCTAACCCAGACCCCTCTGAGGTGGGTGTAACCTGCAGACATCCCCCGGAAGCTGAGCATTACAGCAGACAGATCTTACCTGGCCGTCCGTCCGCCAGCACTGGGATCCAGCGGTGAACTTGGATTTGAACTGAAAGAACGAGGCCCTCTGCCTCGACTTCCTGCCCTTCCTTTGTCTGGCAGCTGAGTATAGGGGGCGGTGTGAGAGGCTGATGGATGGGAGCTGTAGAATGGATGTTGAAGCTGAGGGTTTGGAGACGGCACAGGGAACCTGAGGAGGGGGTCAGAGATGGCCAGGCAGATTACGCTAGAGTGGGAAAAAGGGGGGAACTGAGCCACGAGTAGTCCAAGTCTGGGACACACTGCAGGCTGTCACATGCACAGGCATGCATTGGACTTCCTTCCCACAGGCAGATATGTGATTGATGTAAGGGATTGGGTAAGTGGACCCCCCCCTCCCCATGCCACACACACACACATGCAGACATAGGCACACACAGACACAGACCAACCCTGTTGTGTTAACCTCTGGCTTGTCAGTGGGCTGGAAGCTTAACAACACACAGGCGCTTCACCTTGGAGTTGACCCCAGTGTGTTGTCTGGACCTAATGGGTTTGCAAATTCAAGAGTAATGGAGACTGTCTTTTGTTTACACTCACAGGACCGGATAGGTAGATTGTGGGGGGGGGGAAGCTCGTCAATATTGGAATCCAGAACCTCAGGGTTTTAAATATGAGGTCAGATCAGATGCAGTATTAATGTATGCACACAGAAGGATTCACAAATGTATGCAAACCTACCAAATGTATGTAATGTAACCTCACCTAATGAGGTGGATGTGCATTATGTTTGGAGCACAGAGTCCAGTCCTGGTTTAATGTTGGAGACACTGCACACTGACCTGCTACAACCGATTCTGTCGCTAACATGTCGTAAATCTGTCGCAATGACCTCAGGGGTCAGAGTGGTCAAAGAAAATCAAAAGAGCCGTTCCCTTTTTATTTATTTGCTTGGTTTTATTTAAAATTTAGCCACTAGATTTATACTGTGTTAAAATCATGCCAAACAGTGAGCCTGTTTGGCAGGGGAGCTTAGGCGTCTTTCCTCAAGAAAATGTTACATTTTTCACACAAAAAAAATCAATTTCCACATCCATTTTATGTCTTTTTGTGGGATTTTTGAGTCTCTTTGTGGTCGTGTTTCTTTTCGGGAGTTCCGTGTCTATTTTCAGCATCATTTTGTAGCATTATTATTCCCATATCTGTGTCTGAAGTTGAAGAAGTCAGAGCAGATAGTAAACCTGATGATAACAGGGAAAACCCTGCAGTGTACCCTAATGTTTGGCTACTTTCCCGGTTCAGAGATTCCTGTTACCACACGGGTTTCCTCTGGGGACTGTTAACTTTCCATATCGCAAATCTAGACTCATCTGTGATCTGTGATGTGAACGCGGCCTTTGTAGGAGCAGCCCCCACCCATACATCACGGCGCTGGAGCACCGAGCGGACTGCTGGCCGACCCTGCTGCTGGAGATTGATGACTACATTCAGCAGGCCGCTGACAGGTTAGCATGGCTCCGTCCAATCACTGCCTCCGTCACTGCATCGATTCCAACTCATCACATCACTGCCAGCTGTTATTAAGCACTAATGACAAATACACAGTATGGATACACAACATTATGCGCCGCCTCTGGATGTCTTTTTGCAGAAATGAAGCAGTCTACATCAGCATGCTGGCCCCCTTCCTGCGCTACCTGTACTGTGAACCTCAGAGGCAGACCCAGCACGCCCTCCTGCGCCACAGTCTCCTGCGGGTGCTGCTGCCCCCACAGCCGGTCCCGCCGAGCTCGGCGGTGTCCGGCAGCCTGCTGCTCTGCCTCTGTCAGCTGGTGCCACACATGCAGGTGACACACTCAGACCAACGGCAGTAACCGCTTCACTAACTCACTGTTTTTTTACTTTGATTTGATTGATTGACAGCCTTCCTCTGGTATAACCAGTAGCATGTGGTGGCTAATGTTAGCTTCCTGTAAATAGATATCACTGTGGAACTGACATTACTGGGAGTTACATAACCTCATGCCTTTCTACATGCTACCTGTGCTGATGTCACACTACATGTTAGCAGCTCACCAATGTACACAGTTTTTATTTATTAGTTTAGCACAAATGTCAAGTTGATATATACAGTATAGATATATAAAAGGTAATTATGACTCATTAGGATTTATGGCACCTGTAACATTTCTGACTCTGTTGACTCCCAGAGGAAGTATGATAAAAGATACCCACTCATAAAGCAGGGACATTTGAAAAACAACTTTTTTTAATGTTTTTATTGATTTCACAGGAAATATTACACAATAAACACAAAGGGCTTATTTCCCAAGTTGCACATAGAGTTTTGCAAGTGTAGCAACAGTGGGAATTGTTTGTACAATTCATTATGTCTGTACACCTAATGCAATAAGATTTATATATAGGGAACATGTAGGTGCAAATGTATACACACAGGCACATTTTTATTAAAAAAAAATCTCGTGCCAATAAGTGTTGGCAATAAGAGGTGTTGCTGTTGCCAGGTGGACAGTGTGGAGGCGGTGCTGGAGCTGTGTGGGTTCCTGGGCGCTCTCCTCCAGGGTCTGGCCCAGGACCCGGCCCAGGACCCGGCCCCGGCCCCGGAGCAGTGCTGGAGGAGCCAGAGGGTGGGGATGCTGCTGCAGCTGCTCTGCGCCTGCCAGCGCTGCCTCAAGTTAAACGGAGACTGCCGACCTCTTCTCAATGTGTTACAGCAGCTCCTGCCTGCCTGCCAACAGGTGTGACACACACACACACACACACACACACACACACACACAGCATTATGTTTACCAGCATTGTTTGTATCTGTAGGAGCTGCCATTGGACGAGCTGTTGATGGGCGTGGCCATGCTCCTGCTGGAGGTCCCTGCCTCCCAGCAGACCAGCCTGCTTCGTCTGGGTAAAAAGCCTCTTAAATAGCTGTTTTGTGCATTATCGGCAACTTCTTCACTGAAATCTGATAAAGTATTAGGGCTACTGATTTAAAAAATACAGTATTTTACTGAAATAATTAAGAGAGCTGAGAGCAGCCATAGATCCTCACTGTAACCAATGTGTGTGTGTGTGTGTGTGTGTGTGTGTGTGTGTGTGTGTCTGTCTAATTAGTCCAGATTGATTCTTAAACCTAGGTGTGATTTAGTTCTCCTCTCTGTCTCTCTGAGCCAGCTCTGGCTTTAGTGTGTGAGCAGGCTGAGCTGGCCCCCTGGCTGAGTCCCGTCCTGGTCCTCCCTCTGCTGCAGCTGCTGTCCTGCGCGGCTCTCAGCGAGCCGCTGGCCGACCGGCGCACACACAACCTGAACCAGGACTTGACCGAGCGCCTGCTGCGCAGCATTAGCAGCAGGGACACGGAGAAACCCCGGCAGGTAAGACTGAGGCTGCCTCGCAAACCTGTCTGTTAATGCATTAGGAGAAAATAAAGAAAACATAGATGGGAGGAGAAAAAAGTATCTACTATCAGCGTTATTAGACCAATTAGTAGTTGGATGTTATGTTGTGTACTTAACATTTTAACGTTGTACACTACCAATGAAAAATGTCCCAACTAGACACAAGGCTCCCCAGCACTGTTGACAGCTCTATCTTGCAACCGGCGCAGCACAAAGCTAGATCCAAGTGTCTTAGCTAGTCAGAGACGCTGGGGAGCTCTGCAGCAATTCAGCACACGGCAGATAGTGGGGACAGGAAGTCGAGCACAGAAACAAAATAAAACATCCGTTTATATTTCAAAATAAAATACACCGTACCCACGGCGGATCATAGTTCCCTGCACTACACCTTGAAAACAGCACAGAGTTGTCTCCTCCTCTACTCCTCTGGATGGAAACAAACGGTTGGTGTTTTAGTGGTTCTATTCTACATGAATTCGCGAGATCTCGTGGGTCCTCGAGATATTGACGGACAGCAGCGCACGGAGCCGACACGCAGCGGAGCCGATGTGCGGCCGTTCCGCATCCTGTGGAATTTAGGGGCAAGACGTCGTTTAAATAGCAAATGCACCTGCACCCATCTGTGGCTCTTGACTGTGCTGGTCTTACATGGAGGTGTGTTCAGGCGCATTCTGCGCATAGTGCTATCTTGAGGCAGCGGAAAGTGATCGCACCATTGACCAACACTAACTAGGACCAACTATGCTTGTTACACACACAGGGATGCGTGGCAGCACACACACACATAAACAATAAGTAAAGTGTGAGAGAAACGTTGATGGCGTGGTGGAGGCATATGCTATGCTATGCTAATGCTACTTGCAGAAAGTGTTAGGCGTACACGTTGGCTAAACCTCTACATACCTCTACAGTCAAAGCATGCAACAGAAGTTCTCACTGTGGGTCAAAAGAATGTGCTTTGACACAGAGGTAACAGGGATTAGTGAGACAAATCTCCAGTTAGTGCAGCTGTGATGCGTCCCTTCCTGATTTCCCAAACTACGGAGCGGCCCGAGGCCCAGGGCACAGAGTGAGCGTGTGTTAATCAGCCGTCAAAAAAAATTAATTTGTGTTAACTCATTATTTTTACCCGCACTACTTTAAATTCAGAGATTTTGGCAATATCAGTGTTGTCCTTCACAAACTGACTGCAATTCTAGCCCTACCCACAGTGAGTTAGTGTGGAAGAATCTCCCAGGTGAAATATAACATCTCGGAATTCTTAATGTTCTCATCTCTCTCCTTCTACTCAGTCCGGTCCACCGTTGGCCCTTCCCCTAACGTCCTGGTACAGCGAGCTCAGCGTGGCTCTATCCACGCTGCGCAGAGTGGCAGATGACCCCGTGGCGGCAGCCGATTGGCTGCTGTCGCTCAGCTCGGCGCTGTCGTCCAGCCAGAGCCAGCTCTGCTCCCTCAGCCTCACGGTGAGCCATCTGATCATCACGGCTCAGGACGACGTCTGCCAGCTGGCTCTGAAGGCCAGCCAGGCCATCGCTGCAGCCGAGCCCTGCCAGGTACACCATCCATAACACTCACACACACATCTCACATGTTCACGTTTCCCCTCAAGGCAAAACACATAATGCTAGTCCTGCCTTTTCTCTGCCAAAAACTCACCTGGCAAAACAACAGCTCTCCTCAAAAGTGTGAAAGAGTACATAGTGGCCTAAAAGTTACAGTGTGTAGTTTCTGTCTCCCCCTAGAGGAATTCTAAGAAATGACAACAACACTGTCGGCATGTCCACATGATACAAGCCTTCTGTGACTCCAGAGAGAATCCAGAGAGAGTTGTTTGGAGCTGAATTAGCTTTGTAGCAACTCATTTGGCGATGGCTTGAATGTAATGTGACGTTCATTAATGTCAAAAAGTTAAAGATTTAAGTAGTAACAGCTTTTATTATCTTTTGTACTGTATGTCACACAATAAGGATCATTTACAGCAACCCAATACAATACAATACAATAATGATCAACTGCTGTGAAAGTAGTGAAGTAAAGAGGACTTGTGGTTGATGGACTGGAACTGACTTTATTATTTCATTTACATTATGTTGGTATTTTTTGTCACTGGCGTTGAATTTTAGATCTATTTTCTTAACAACCTCCGTGCCTTCAGCTGCTGGATGATACAAAGAGAGTGACCCTCTGGGACTGTAAATGGAGTCCCTATCTCCAAAAGATGATGCCAAATATCACATGGAGTCCTGGGCGCCTCGTCCCTCGGCTCATTAGAAGCCTCCGAGTACTCCCCCGCTGCTCCAATTGCTCCCAGAGTGCCGCTCGCACTTCACACCTTTGAATAGAACGGGAGTTCCCTCCTCACAGTATCACACCAGCTCACATCTGCCAACACTAACACACACCTGGAACACCCTTCAGGTTTGGACTGTTCAGATGTTACTAAAATGAGGGTAACGACAACACCAACCATTGTGTGTGGATGCAAAGGTGGTGCAGACGAAGGAAGGACATTATCCTGTTGATCATTGAATCGATGTGTTCGGGTATTCAACGTCAAGGAAAACGTCCTTCTCCTCCGCCCGCCGCTCTTCTTTTCCAGCAGGTGAAGTGGTTGCTATGCAACAGCCGAGGTGCAAGGCAGCAGGGAGTGCTGTGTGTTAAGTCCAGGCTGTCTCAGTGCAGAGCTGTGACTGCATGCGTCCAAGGACCCCTGATTAGATCCTAGTTTTGACCTCGGCACTAAAGGGACTGATAACCTGTGAACCCCGCATCCTCCTGGATCCCCCTCTCTGACTCTTGGTCTGATGGGTATCCATCAAGCTTCAAATGAAAGCATGTGCTGGGACATATATATCTGCTGGGGCAGCACATGCTCTTCTCTGCATCCAACATATAGTCTGTCTCAAATAGGATCTGGTTTTTTGAAAGCTTATTGAAAACATCTCCCCTCCTGTGGAATATCTCTGCCTGGGCGCCACCTCCTGGTGACTCCTAACAGGCTGGGACACCACCTAAAGCAGGGACTTCCTTAATTAAGAAAACGGTCAGGACTCATTGTTACCCTTGGGGTTACTTTTCTCTGCAGGTCCCTTCCCTTCTTCCTGTTCTGTTGTTCAAACTGGGAAAGGAAAAGAATCCAGCGCTGGCCCTCGCTGTGCTGAACTGCTTGCCCAACCTCGGGACTCACAAGGTACTGAGACCTGCAAGTCACACCTCTCGTGTGTATACCTCCATTATTTCAAGTTGTCCTGTCTGAGGCTTAATTCACATTGTGAATATAAAGAAGGACTGTGACAATATCCAGAGAGCTCATTTCAACAGGCCGTAACCATTAGTGTGCTTTGCTGTTGCAGCTCTGTGTCCCCATGGTGCTGCAGACTCTCCACATGCTCGCCTCCACCCCGAAGCTGAGACCCGTGGCACTGCGTCTCATGACCACACTGTGGAAGAAACAGGTCCGGGATCTTAAGAAGTGCTCCTCGTCATATTCATGTACCTAGGCCTTCTTTAATATTTCCATTGTATTTTATTCTTGCTCGTAGGACCGAGTGTACCCGGAGCTGCAGCGTCTGCTGGGCCAGCAGGACAGCAGGGTGGTGGTGGGGAGAGACACCCAGTGGGAGCAGATTCTGGCCCGGGCCGCCTGCCTCAGGGACGTCTGCAGGGAGAGGTCAGAGCAACACACACACACACACGCACACACACACACTGGACCTGAGAGAGGCTGAATACAATGGGGACTGACATCTGTCTGATGATTATAATTTGGTCACTTAAATTACATTCATATTTGGTATGTGAAAATGTGTGTGTGTGTGTGTGTGTGTGTGTGTGTGTGTGTGTGTGTCAGGCCTTACCAGCATGGAGGTGACATGTTGGCTGCCATTACACTCACTCTGAACCAGTGCACCAGACCAGACATGGCAACCCCCGCTGCTCTCGCTCTCCAAGGACTACAGGAGCTGTGCCGGGCGGAGGTCTCACACACACACACACACACACACACACACACACAGCCGAGATTTCCTGCATGTACAGTAAGCGTAGCCACTGAGTTTTCCGAGGCTTGTTTTGCAGGTAGTGGACCTCGTGTCAACGTGGAGAAGTCTGGGCCCCGGACTGAGCTGTGACTCCCGTCCGCTGATGGTCCGGGCCATTGCTGAACTTCTGGCTCTGGTTCCCCAGCTCACCGCCAAGTCAGAAGAATATGAGGTGTCTGGCCCGATGAAGTCACTGTTAGAACTTTGTTTAGGTGTTTTTGTGTCTTCCCATCTGTGTGGACGTCAGAAAGAAATATATCATTTAAAAATTGTAAGAAGTAATACCAAATAAGCCTCTGATCGAAGTCAGGATGTGGTTAGCCTAGCTTAGCATACAGACAAGAAACAGTATGTATCACACAGACATGAGACTGGTGACATTGATATTCTAAAGAAATAAGCATATTTCCCAAAATGTTTAACTAGAGCTGAGTATTACAACATTAGCACCTAGTTAGATGAATTTTCCCTCTTTTTCCCAGAAACTGAAGGAGGAGGTGGTCAGCTTTCTCTGGAATTACGCTGTGAGCAAGGTCTGTGTAATATGTTTGTGTACTGTGTGTCCGGTGTGTGTTCTTGTTCAACTATATTTGTGGGGTCCAAAAACCAGGAGTTCGGTATACGTGTGGGGTCCCGACAGCTTTGTGGGGCCAAAATGCTCAAACCTCAGTCAGATAGTCATCTGTGTAAAAAAGGCATCTGCATCTCCTACAGTGTGCTTGTATTTCAAATGTCTGGTGTGTGTTTGTGTGTGTGTTTGCTGTAAAAGGATGTGGAGGTGTCCAGCTGTTGCTACAGGGCTCTGGCAGATTTTCCTGAAGCGGTCCACACCATAAATGTTCTTCCTGAGGCGGTAAGTGGGTCCTGTCTATAACTTGGCATTCCACACTGAATAAATTCAGGTGATGCAAATGATACAAATATACATATATATATTTATACTTGTTTGTTTAATCTTCTGCAAGTGTATAATGCGTGTCCCTGTGTGTGTAACAAGCAGAGTGTGCACGTTGTGCACGAGCCTAGACACTAATGCCCTGTTGAAATAAAAAAGAAATACTGAGTCATTATGATGTTTGTTAAATGCAAAATAAATCCAATCCAAAATATTGACTTTAGAGCAGGTATTTGTTGGTCAATGGCGCGATCACTTCCCCCTGCCTCAACATAACAATACGCCCAGAATGCACCTGAACACACCTCCCTGTAAGACCAGCATGCCCAGAATGCACCTGAACACACCTCCCTGTAAGACCAGCATGCCCAGAATCAACCTGAACACACCTCCCTGTAAGACCAGCACGCCCAGAGTGCACCTGAACACACCTCCCTGTAAGACCAGCATGCCCAGAATCAACCTGAACACACCTCCCTGTAAGTCCAGCACGCCCAGAATGCACCTGAACACACCTCCCTGTAAGACCAGCACGCCCAGAATGCACCTGAACACACCTCCCTGTAAGACCAGCACGCGCAGAATGCACCTGAACACACCTCCCTGTAAGACCAGCACGCGCAGAATGCACCTGAACACACCTCCCTGTAAGACCAGCACGCCCAGAATGCACCTGAACACACCTCCCTGTAAGACCAGCACGCCCAGAATGCACCTGAACACACCTCCCTGTAAGACCAGGGTGCACAGAGGGCCGCAGGTGCATTTAATATTCAAACAACGTGGCCGCTGGACGGGAAATTAACAACTGCGTCGGTCTTAGACTAGCAAAGACACTTGTGTTCAGTTCACTACTTTTATTTAATTGGGGTGTTTATTTAATTTTAAGGCATTTGAAGATTTTTTTACTATAAAAGAATGTTGAATAAAGTGAGAAAATGTCATAAAAAAACAACAAAATACGTCCCGAAAAGCACAGAAAATAATAAACCAAAACATCGGGAAAAGTGACAAAGAATTTTGGGAAAAGTGACAAAAAAAAGTGTCTTTAGGTTTTAATTTAAAATTTCGACCCAGAAAAAGTAAAAGTTGCATGGCCGACGGGAAGACAACACAAGGGTTTTTTACATGTACATTTTTACATGTAAATTATAAAAATACAAAACCTCAGAATTAACCTGAACTGTGAAACTAACTAAATAATAAGATAGGTATTCGTAGAATGGTTATGGTCATTTAGATTGGGGTACATATATAGATGGTGATGGATTGATGGTCGTGTTGTTGCTGCATGTGTTGGCTCTGCAGGCCCGACCAGCTGCAAAGCCCTCTGGGAAGGAGCAGGATGAACAAGGGAAGGAGGAGGAGGAGGAAGAAGAGAAAGATCTCTCCATCCCAGCTTCATCTTACGTGAAGCTGATGGCTCTCACCCCCGTGTCTGTTCTGCCAGGTACATTACACTCATGACTTCATACTGGTGCTGGTCCAGACTAATACTACCGGCAAGTTTCTTGGAATAGAGTATTTAAGCATGAATAAGCATAAAAACTGACTTATCAACTAAATTCTTTTCTTCCCAGCCTTTGAGCTCTTCCTGACGTCACTGGTGAAGCAGGAGATGAGCCAGATGCCCCGGGGGGTGTACTTCTCTGCCCTGAGGGGGGGGAACCAGCGTTCAGACCAGGGTAAAACAATGGCAGGGATTCCCTCATTCATGCTGAAAACCTACGAGAAAAACAAGCAGCCCGGGCTGAAGCCTGGACTCGCAGGTGAGCTAATCTATCCCCTAGCTGTGTGAACTGTTGTGTACTGGTTTGTGGTCACGTTGTGTTGTACAGATGTGTGTGTATTGTGTTCATCCCTAGCTACTGTGCACCTTACATATTTGACAAAGAAGTGTTGCCGAAATGTGATGTACAGGCTGCTTCCAAGAAGTAATTTCTGTGGCTTTAATTGAAGTCACAGAAGAAAAGTTGTTACTTTTTGATGTATGTGTGTGTGTGTGTGTGTGTGTGTGTGTGTGTGTGTGTGTGTGGTAGCTGGACTGCTGCTCTGTTATGAGCTGCCTGTGCAGACGGGCCGTGACGGCAGACCGATCGATCGGTTCCTCTTGAGCCGCAGCCGCAGCTACCAGCAGACCTTGGCAGCCCTCATTCACGAAGTACGTCTTCCTCTGCCTCTCTCGCGCTCCTCTTTGGGTTTTAACGATTTCAAACGGTCCCAAAAATGTGGATTTTTTTTATTTTTTTTGGATGCAGGTGAACATCCAGCCGTCTGAATGGCACCGCGCCCTCCTCCTGCCCCAGGCCTGGCGAGGGTTCATGAGCCGAGCGTTCCACGCTGTCCTGCAGGTCAGTGCTTCTGACAGATGGATGACCGATTTTATTGAAGAATTGATCAATACTACATGTGGTTCTAAAGCTTTTGATTATCATCAGATGCCGGTCTGAGCAAGCTAACAATGATGTTACTTTCAGCTCACTGACGTTAACCGTAAACCTTACTTACTCTTTGGGACATAAGGCTGCGAAAAGATCTCTCCACCGCTTTCATTCCTTGGTAACATTATTATTTTTAAGGGTAAATTCAGCCAGGGACCTTTGTTGCATATTTTTAGTCCAGTTGGATGTTTAATTTTCTGTTTTTGAAAATGAAAAAAAATCATTTCACATTGACTTTTGCTATAAAGGGTGTCTTTTGTTTGTAAAAATGATACAAAATAAGTTTTTTTGTCATTCATAATGCACTCAGAAATTTTTTTGGAGGTAAAATCATTTTATTTTAGTGTTGGCATAGATATGGCTATGTTTTGATCTGACGGTCCAACTATTAATTACAGTTACTTGGGACGTTTAATGGGCTGTGTAATACTCAGTAATGACACCAGTTTTATTGCTAGAACTTTGAATTATTACTATTTTACATGGTTATTATTCAAATTTCTTTGGCCTTCAAAACCCCCATACCTGTTGAATCCCAAGCTGTACGTTGTTGTTTGAGTCTGACTGAATGAATGGGATGTCCCGCGTGGTCGAATGAAATGTGTGCTTTCGTTCGGTGTGTGTCTTCAGGGTCGACGGGCTGATTTGGAGATGCAGCAGAAACAAGGCAAAGAAGAAGCACAGGAGCTGCAGTACAAACAGCACTGTGCCTGGCTGTGGTAAGACACACACACACAAACACACACACGCACGCAGAGTAAAGACAAACATGCGCTGTTGCAGCCGGGTGAGATGAAAGGACAGAGTGTTAGTGTGTCTTTGAATAGATGCTGCTGCTGCTCACACATCTTGTATTAGCAGAAGAAGGTCCCGCATTTTTCTTTCATCCTTTCTTCATCGTCTCTCTGTCAGGGCCAGAGATCAGCTGACAGACGTCATCAAAGCTGCTGCAAAGTGAGTCCTGCTTCACACACCCTCCGTTACACAGAACAACACTGGTGTTCCCACCTGATTTACTGAGCTGAATTCAGCTGGGATCCCTGGCCTTGCTAACAGCTGTGTGTTGTGTTCAGGGACAGTCCTGTCGTCCAGGGGAACTCCATCCTGGCTCTGAGCGGCCTGGCTGCTGTCCTGGCTAAATACGAGAGCAACCTGCCCGCTGATAGCGATGGCAGCCTCAGGGTAACAATCTCAATATGTTATGTGATATTCATCAGGTACTTACTTACTTCATCAGTGTGTGATACTATACAATAGGTATTGCAAAAACCTCACCTTTGGTTGCTCTTGCAATGGTAGGTGGACACTTTAGTTTGAATGTAAAACATGTAAAACAGTGGTATTAATATTTATGAAGTGAAATATTATCTTATTACCAGCTTTATATGATTAATCTGATTCGTGTTTTCATTCAATTGTGCACATTTTAGATGTATCTGCAGAAGATGCATCTACATGAAAACCGGACTGTCTTCTAAATAATCAATAACAACATGATTGTGCATCAACAATAGTCCAAATCATAATATACCTGTATCTCTCAATAATCATAGAAAGGCCGTAGTATGGAACAGGTATCCAGCCGTTCACAGAACAGCAGAAACACTCTGAGATGGAGTTGATGGTGGGACTATTTGAGTGTAGGAACCTCCACAGTTGCTTAATCTTCCTTCCTGACGTGTGCCTGCAGGCTGGTCCAGAGTTTGTCCCCACAGCCAGCTGGTTGGCCATGGTGCTCCACACCCTGCTCAGCATCAGCAGCAGCAGCTTCAAGGCCAGGGGACAAGTCTTCCCCTGGTTCCTGCATGTGAGTTTTCCTCTTGCCTGTTTTCATGTCTTTGTGTAGCTTCTATAACTAAAAGCACCCAGTGCTTAATGGACAGTAAGTTACAGCAGTTTGCAATCTTACTCTTGAAATTGCCTTTAGGCTTGAGATAAAAACCCATTAAATCGCTTTTTAATGTGGATCAAATCAAATGTGAAAACAGCTAATGAAGTGATTTTGGTTTTCATTGCTACAGTCTGTAGATAGAATCAAACATATTGTACATCCATCACACAGCCGCTGGTAAACCAACAGGAAATAGTCTTGCATTGTATCAGTTTATGCTTTATACATGCGTAGAACTTTTCAGTTAAATATCAATAGTATAGCCACATTTAAATCTGAGACTAGATATCATCTTAGATTTTGGATTTCGTACTTTAAAGGCTGCATAACAGTAAAGTGATGTCATTTTGTGAAATTACCAGTCTGTTTTAGCTGTTCTCTTATTTGCTTTTACCCACTTAGTCCATATATTCACATTACTGATGATTATTTATCTAAAAATCCCGGCAATATCGTCATCAAGGTATTTGGTCAAAAAATATCGTGATATTTGATTTTCTCACATATCGCTCAGCTGCGTAATTTGCCTGGCTGACACACAGATGAGTGTGTGTCCTTAATGAAGTGGCTGCAGGGAAAAGGGCGTACAATGAGACCTGAATTCCTGCAGGTGTCCTAGTTGCTCTGTGGTATCTGCCTGTGCTGCACTGAGAATGTGATGGATCTGTGGACCCAGCACATGGAGTCTGCAGAAGCAATCCAACCCCCTTGACACCCTCCTCCTCCCCCCCGCAGCGCTCCTACTCAGGGGAGAACACAGCGAGTGCCATTGCTCGCTCCTGTGCCAGCCTGGCGCTGTCCCTGCTGGTCCCGGTGCTGGTGGTGTGGCAGCGGGACGGCCTAGCCCAGGTCCTGTCGGTGCTGCAGGCCGGCCTGCCGGGCTCCCCCACCGCCGACGACTCCCAGGCCATCCAGTTTCACTCGGGCCTGGCGCTCGGCATGGTGCTGTCCAGTCTGCAGCAGCAGCGCCTGAGGTAGAGTCTGGAGAAGGGAGCTAACACGTGCTAGGGCCCGTCTCTGATTGGTGGGCTGATTGTCCGTCTGTCTCTCTCTGTTATCCAGTGATGTCTCTGTGGACGCTGATCTCCTCTCCAGCTCTCTGGACGCTCTGGAAAGTTGCTCCTTCAACCCCGACCTGGAATACAAGTCAGTGCAGAGTCCTTAGACATGATGTCACGTGTTAACCACTAAAAATAGGCT
The DNA here is from genome assembly GCF_013103735.1 of Etheostoma cragini. Lineage (NCBI taxonomy): Eukaryota > Metazoa > Chordata > Actinopteri > Perciformes > Percidae > Etheostoma > Etheostoma cragini. Next base: position 17,836,594 of record NC_048425.1, on the reverse strand, counting down.
GTGTGGTGGTTTGTGTGCATGTGAGTCAACGTTGTCATCATTATTTTGACGTTTAGTGAAATTTACAATACAATGGGACAAAGACACCAAAAAAAAAAAACACAGGGTTGGGGAGACACTTAACAGTTCCTATAGCTACTTTGTTTAATACCAGTTTTATAAAACAAAAAGAAATTACAACATTACACATTACTGCACAAATCTTTTTTTAATTCATTTTCCAATAATATAATATTTTCTTCTACCTAGATCTTGTAATATCTGTTATTGGATTGTTACACTCTACGTTACACAGAGAGAGGGCTCATTAAGCACTTTGAGGTTTGTCTTAGATGTAAAGTGCATTACAAATAAAATGTATTATTATTATTATTATGTAGTCGGAGCTGGAAAACCGATAAAAAGATTTGTGCTTTTATGTGTAACGTTGTAATTTCTTATTCTTTTATAAAATCGGTATTGAAAAAGTATCTTTAGGAACCGTTAAGTATCTCCCCCCTCCCTGTCTTTCCTCTCCGTGTTTTTTTTTCTTTTTTTCGATTGATTAAATAAAAATCTGATCACATAAAAAGGAACTGTTAAAAAAAGTATAAGGCACAGTACTGCTATTGAATATTTTTGACGTTGCACTTTTATTGTGAAATATGCTGTTCTACTGCAGATTTAGTGAAAAGCAACAAAGTGCAACTTGTTACTATCAGCCATGATGGTCCAGCATGACCCCCGTCTGGTCTTCTGTGTGATCTAGTGTCCCTGCTCCTCTGTGCTCCCCTGCAGTACTGGCTGCGTGTTAGGCCTGGCTCTGGTGCTCGCAGCTCTCTGCAGCAGTGGACAGACGGAGCAACATGTCCACGTCACCCAAACACTGGACAGACTTCTGTCCAGCCTGCAGGACAGCAGTGGGCAGGGCCGCATGCTGCAGGAGGTAAAACCCCTCAACACCACTCGACTTCTTTACTCTCCTTTGTCTCACTTATTGGTCTCACTTATTGGTTGCATGTGTTTCACTTTTTTTGGAGTCCAACTAACAGTATACAAAACATCATCATCATCATATAGTAGTAATATTTCATAAGGTCTCATAAGGTTTCTACGCCCCTTTATAATGCATCTATAGACTATAGACCTGAATCTCTATTAGAGGACTATACATACCCACACACACACCTGGACTCACATAAATACCCTGACACTTGACTGATGGTAAATGTCTTTTTATAGCCAAAGGTTTTTATTGTTATCATTATTATTACTGTTATTTTTTATCTTTTATACTCTCTTTTTCTTTTTCTCTACTGTATTGTTGTTGCTAAAAACTAATGCTTGAAAATTTCAATTTCCTTTGCGGGAGTCATCCCAAAAGGATTAATAAAGAGAAGTCTAAGTCTAGGAAATGATTTTCTATGTGAAATGCTATTTGAAGGAGGGTTGTTTGATTTGAACATGTCCACCTGTGCAGGTCTTGGCGTACTCTGTGGCCTGTGTGGGTGTCTCGGCCTTCAGCGGAGGCCTTATTGACGCTGCCAAGGCCGAGGAGGTGATGAGCACTCTGCGAGCCCTGACTGAGGAGAGCCAACAGGTCAGCAGCACTCAGACGGTTTCAGGGGCGTTAGCTCTTTGATGCATGGTGATTCCACACCAGCCTCTCAGAAAATCTTCTCAGACTGTCGGAAAAAATTAGACCTTTTGAAGCTAAACTGATTTGAAAATGCCATTTTTCCATCCATCCATCCATCCATCTGTTTTCTGTCACTTTTCCTGGGTGGGTCGTGGTGGCAGCAGGTTAAAGCAAAGAAATCTAGACGTCCTTCTCTACAGAAGTGTCTTCCAGCTCCTCCTCGGGGCTCCCGAGATGTTCCCAAGCCAGCTGAGATATATTATCCCTCCAGCATGTTCTGGGTCTACCCCGGGGTCTCCTACCAGTGGGACTACTGGAGGAGCAGCTCCTTCCAGATGTCTGAGCTTCTCACTGTACTGCTTTGCCAACTTGTATCTGTGATCTCACTGTTTCGGTCGCTCCCCAAAGCTCCTGGCTAGCAGTGAGGGTTGGACTGTAGATGGACTGGTAAATGGACAGCTCGTCCGTCCAACTCGAAGTACTGTGTGTACTAAGCAGCATTCTAAGGCCTTCTCTGAGGTTTAACCCCTGTAGTCTGTGCTCCTGTGTTGATGTTTAGACCCCAGGTTTCTCCCTGGCTCTGGGTTTGGTGGTCCATGGCCTGTCTGTGTCGGGCCATGGCAAAGCAGAGGACATCCACCCTCGTCTGCAGGCTGCTTGGATCAAGATCTTATTGGCCGAGGTACTGCATGTCCCTATTTACAGCTGCATTAGACCCTGTATTTCTGCATCATGTACCTAGCTTGTCAGTCTGAATCAGAGTGGGGTCACCATATTGAAGAGGAGTCTAGGATTCTGTCCTGCCAACATGGCCTGTCCCTGTCCTGTGCAGGAGTTTGTTTCCCGTTTACAGAGCCAGCTGTGGATGAACACCAGCACACACCCCCAGAATAAAACGTGTATAAGATTAGAATCGCTGACTCCCCCTTTATTGAAACATTGAAGACATCTGGAACCCGCCAGGGGTTTGAAGGTTACATTTCACCTGCACACAGACACAACCTGTTACTTACTGTATGACATAGATTGATGATATATAATGATGTTCAAGCTTTAATTGGCATGGTACCCATCCCAACTGTTGCATGTTCAGTAGAGGCGTTGTCTTTGTGTTTCAGGGTTGTCCCACTATGCAGCGGCTGGCGGCCGTCAACGGCCTGGTAGCTCTAGTAGGATCTGAGAGTTACCTCATCCAGGTAATGAATCCACTCTGGTCTGCTGGGATCACGTGTTTTCTCTGTCAGTGTGACTGGGCTTGGTGAGGCAGCCAGTGCATAATGGGAGCCGGGGCTTTTGACCAGTGAACGAGCTACAGGGGCTGAGAGAATTTAGCACAACTATTGCAGTTTTGCTTATAGTTGATAGTGTACGGATAGACACAAAACATGGGGAGAGAGTGGTAAGCCATGCAGCAAAGTGTGTAAGTAAGTTTCAGTGATGTGCCTTCCCCTTTGGGCTATCGGGGCTTTTCCTACTCATTTAGTCTAAATCAACATATTTTTCAGACAGCTCGATGTTTTTTTTTTTGCCTCCAACGTCGAGACAGCTAACCCTAACCCTAAACAAAACCATTGCCGTGCTACCTGGAAGGAGACGTGCAAAAAACACCAAACACCTTTGAGACATCCTGGGCACATGAGTGGATTACTGAGACACGCTGCAAGAGTGTCTGCTCTTAATGAGAGGTGCCAATTCATTGAGCAGCAATGTCCTTGCAGTGAGTTGCTTCTTCAAAGCTCAACAGTGAGCTAACAGTGTAAAGTTCTCCAAAAAACACAAGGCATAATTAATAATTTACTTTTTTAAACTGCAAAACTGTAACAAAGAGCAAAAGACAAACAGAAATGAGATGACACCCATACAGATACAAAGTAAAGTGCGAACCCACAACGTCTGAGTCAAAACTAATAGCCATGCTAACTATCAATTTAGTGATTTGACATTAGAAAACTCCAATAATAACTTAATAATATAAACAATAACTTTTTAACATTTTTTAGTAATATTTACAGTACTTAGGGACAAAGCTCCTGCTGCTGGTTTGCCAAAAGGGGGCACTGCTGCACACAAATATGTTGATAAACTTAGCTCAGAGAAGTCAGAAGAAATGTCTTTTTCTCTAATGAGGCCACAAATGTTTCCTGTAAGAGTCACCGAGTGTGTTGTCCTGTGCTACAGCAAAGCAGAGAGCTGGAGCTCTCCTCCCAGCAGCAGAGCCGGCTGAACGAGGTCATTCGAGCCATCACGCAGGTATTATTCTTTGTAGTTTTCCATTGGTGAAAATGTGACCCTCTTACTAAATACTACAAGATGTCTCAGGTAATGTCAGGCCCTACATGTCTTCTTTGTCACCTGTAGTGTTGCATTGTCACTGTTATTTGAAAATGATTGGACTGTTAACATGACCACCAGTTTCCATTATTCACTGGCCAGGTTTCCATGACATAGTCCTGCTTGGAATGTATCGCTGATTTATATTTGCAGAGCACATTTGAGGCGATTGAACTATATGTGTGTTTTGGCTCTCGTGTGCAGATCATATCACTCTCCGGAGCCATAGGTCTGCAGTCCAACAGTGCTTGTTTGGTCGGTCATCTGCATCTGGCCCATATGTCCACCAGTCACAGCCACACAGCAGGTAGGCCGGCAGCGGATGGGGGAAACGGTCCCGGGGAACCTCCATGTTATCTTGATTGACTGTAGTGATTATAGGAACTGTTGGTTGCTCAGTGTCCTCTCGTCGTCTTCTCAGTTCCTCAGGACTTCAGTTACCTCTCAGAGAAAAGTCTCATCAGATCCATCATTGACTTCCTCACAGAGGCTGGAAAAAAAGGTTTGTTGACACATCTAATAACGTTCCTTTCAGCAACATACCACAATACAGTATATGTATACAAATGGCCTGCACATGCATATTGCACTCTTACTTTTGGTACTGTCCTGTGTTTCCTGTGGACCCAGGTCCAGAGTTTGCCCATCCAGCTGTAGTTAGGACTGCTCTGACTCCCCTGGCCTCAGTTGGAGCCAGTTTCCAGTACCCGCCCATCAACTGGAGCGCCGTGCTGTCTCCTCTGATGAGGCTCGGCTTCGGTGAGAGCTTTCACCTTCGTCTGTTTGTAGCGTAGGGCTAACAGAATCAACGCACCACACTCAGCATCTTCTTTCTGTCCCACAGGAGAGGATGTGCAGCATCAGTGTGTGGTGCTGGCAGCGTGTCAGGCTCAGTCTTCTCAGAGCGCCGGTCTCTTCCTGGGCTCCTGGCTCTCAGCCCCCCTGGTGCACAGTCTCAGTGTAAGTCCCTTTTGAGAACATTGACTGATTTCAGCTGTAAAATGTACCTTTTAGTACATATTTAATCACAATTCTTTTATCACCGCTGCAAACGTGCCATATTGACTGAAAGATTCTGGACCCTTGTGCTCTATCTAGATCAAAAGAGCTTTTTTATTAGGGGGGGGGCTCGACACAGACACTGGTGCTTTATTGACTTCTTTTTTTCAGTTTCTGTAATTTCAAATGTTTCTGTTCAGCTGAGCCACAGTGACATTACTTTGCCAAAGTGAGCAAACTTTATGGAGGGAAATTAGTCTCATATCTGTAGATCATGGCAAATGTTTCACGATCTACAGATAGCAGGATTTGGTTTTGTGAATAATTGATGGTGTTCAAAAATGCCAACCAGTTTGAGCAAACGTCAAACAATTTATAGATATGAATAGATCCCAACTTGAATTGATAGTGGTATTTTACATATATATTATAACTTACATACATTGCTTTTGAAAATCCTCCTTCGCATCTAGTTCCATGTTCAAACACAAGCAGCCATCAGTATACGTAGTGTTACAGATATTAGTCGGCACCAAAGCAATTGAGGTGTAATACCTAGCCCTGCTTGTAAAACAGAGCGGTGACTTTGGAGAGTTTGTGTTTGTGATCAAGTCCCAGACTCGGTCTCAGCTGTATGAGAACCTCGGCCTGTGGATGAAGCACGTTGCCGAGGACAAGCTGCAGGTCTACATGGAGAGTCTGGGCCTGCAGCACTTCCAGGAGGAGCTTCGCCCCCAGCGTCTGTCCCTGTGCCGCTCCCTGCTGCAGGGCTTGGCTCAGGCCATGGCTCTCCCAAACCCCCCCAACAGTTGCTGGACCATCCTCTGCTCCAGCTCGGAGAAGATCTTCTCCCTGATGCCCAATCACATCCAGGTACAATGCTGAAATGACACACTCATCTAGAAACTACAGCACACTTCAATTCATCTCCATTATTCAACTGACATTTGAGCTAGTGTTACTCTATATCTATATCTACATATCAGCTGACACTTCAGCTCTTTACAGTGGGCTAACTTCTGCTACTACTACTCTTACAACACAGCAATATATTTCCTGTACTGCTGCTGTCTATGCACCATCTGTCTATACTTGAATATCACATTGCACTTTTCTGTTCTTTTTGCACGTCTGGTTGGACGAATTTTGTTGTTTTTGTACTTGTACAGTGCACAATGACAAAAAAGTCAAATCTCATCTGAAAAGTGCCTGCTCCCGGCTCTACACAGTAAATGACCCATCAGCTTTGCTCTTCAAATACCTTTCTAATTTCTACAGTTTGTTTCCTTCAGCTGACATTTCAGGTGCTGTCACTGTTAACATACCAACTGACACTTTAACTACTTCCAATGCTCACACTTCCCCTTCGTCTGGTACTTCCCCTTCAACTGACATTTCAACTACTTTGATCCCATACACTACAACTATCACTTCAGCTTCTTACGGAGCTCAAGCTTTAACTATCTGGCACTTCAGCTTCACCTATTTTCATCTCCTACGCCTCGACTGACTGTTCAGCTGCTACCGGCCTCTACACACTAACTGACACCACACGTTAACTGACTAATTACAGCTGCCTTTGCTCTTCATTTGACAATTTAAAGGTCCCATGGCAAGAACAATTCTCTTTATGAGACCTGGTCTGTATAAAAGAGACTTCAGATACAGTATTAGGGGACCACCAAGGTCTATATAAAAGAGACTTCAGATACAGTATTAGGGGACCACTAAGGTCTATATAAAGAGACTTCAGATACAGTATTAGGGGACCACTAAGGTCTATATAAAATACACTTCAGATACAGTATTAGGGACCACTAAGGTCTATGTAAAAGAGACTTCAGATACAGTATTATTCAATTCAATTTTATTTATATAGCGCTAAACAACAGACAACAACAGTTATCTCTTTGCGCTTTCCATAAAGAACAGGTCTAGATCGTACTCTGTGATGTTACTTACAGAAACCCAACAGTTCCCACCAAGAGCAAGCACTAGGCGACAAAGGCAAGGAAAAACTTCCTTTTAAGAGGCAGAAACCTCGAGCAGAACCATGGCTCACGGAGGGCAGTTATCTGCCTCGACCGGTTGGGGGTGAGAGAAAGAGAGCGAGATAGAGAGAAAGACTTGGAGAATCGCAGCAGAGGGTGTTGAGCAGGCACATGGAGGCAGCAGCTGACTCCAACCACAGATCCAGAGCCAGACACATCTGGAGGAAGCGATAGGAGGAGAGAGCAGAGGGCAAGACTCTGGGGGCGAGAGAGCACCAGACTCTGGGAAAGGGAAGAAGTGGAGTTAGTAACATGCATTAATGGAATGAGGTTGCACACAGATGGAGAGAAGGAGGAAGAGAGTTCAGGACTTTCCTGAGCCATCCCTAACTATAAGCTTAAGTTAAAATACCAACTTGAAACTGCTTTTAGCTCCTACACCTCCACAGACACTTCAAATACTTTCAGTGCTTCAACTTCAAACTGCAACTCTTTCACACATCTCCAGTTACCATTTTAAACCTTTCAACATCTGTTTAACAAACTAGTACTGAGTCAGCTGTAATTGCATCAGACGATTCACCAACATTCCTTCTGTTTCTTCTGCTGATGATTAATTCCTTTCTGTTAGGATAATGAAGTGGATTTGTATGTGGGAATCGCCAAGTGTCTGTCTGAGATGTCGGATGCAGAGATTGAGCGAATCACACAAGTCACAGAGGTACAGTATGATGTGACAAAGAGCCAATAAGTGCTAAGCATTCATGTCTTATGCTACGGAGCCCTTTCTCTGGTTGGTTCCATGCTAGAGTTGCCACCTGCAGTGCTTTCTGACTGATTTCTGATATTGATAGAAATAGATAACATAATCCTTACCAAAAAACGTTGCTTTGATTTGCTTTGGAAAATATTGTATTGATTATTCGTTCAGAGAAGATGGATATCAGTCTCATGTCTGCTGTCCCTAATGCTGTTCAGGCTCACATGGAGAAGACCTGCTTCGTCCTGGCTTACCTGACCTCCCAAGGCAGAGTTCCCCTGCTGGGCCTCAATGATGTCATCGCGGGGGTGCTCCGTGGTTGGCCGAGCCACAGAGTCGGCTGGCTCCTCCTGCAGACTTTTTACCAGTGTCGCCTGGCCACCAATCCCAACACAGGTGAGGCCAGAAACAAGTTCACGTTTGGAGCTGAAGAGCTTCTCTTGCTGCATTCACGTCATGTAGGAAAAGTGGTCACTCAAAGACAAAAACCTTTAAAGTTTCAAATAAATGCTATTGGTAAGTTTACACAAGGTCTCTTTGTGATGCAACCGCTAGGTGGCACTAAGGTTGCAAATTTAAAATTCTGATTTTGATAGACAACACATAGTATGCTATTTTTTTCTGCATGCGGGACATGTTTGTCATAGTTCCATAGTATGTTAATGTCCACTTCTGAGTGAGTCAACATGTTCTGTGTTCTAGGCGTTTTGAAACGAATGGAGTGGCTCCTGGAGCTGATGGGACACATCCGAAATGTTGCGTATGGTGCAACCCCGGTCACATGTGGAGACACCAAACTGGTATGTTTCTGGGCCAGCGGTCAGGGGGCTGCATGTAGGGGAGAGGGTGGGCATACAGCTCCACTCCACTGACATAACGGGTTGTCCATGCTTTCAAAAGTAACTTAACATCGAATGGTCTGGGGAAAATTCAAAGGGTGTCATCTTTTGTCAAAGGACAATTCCTGCTTATTTACGTAGCTTTTATCACGTATGATAAAAACTGGTAGGTGGGAACACTAGCAGTCACATGAACTATGACCATAATGTTATTATATTCTAGTTTTAATGAATGCTGGTAAAGAAGTATAGTTAATCAGACCTTAGCTCTTGCTGCAAATCTTTTATTATTCAGAGTTAAGAGTTATGACTCCATGTCCACCCATGACGGAGCATCTCCAGAAGGCAATATATTCATTTTAATATATATACTCTCCATACCATAGATAAAGGTAAGGGCATCCACCCTTCTGTATTTCAATGTACTTAGTTTATTATTACTTCATAGTTAATAGGTGCTCTAGTTTCTAAAGGAAGTGTTATTTTAATGCAAATATGAAAAATAAGAAAAGATATTGAAAGTTAAGAAGGATTGGGCCGTATATTATCTTTTATTTTTCGTTAAGCAGCGTTAGGGGTGATTTACTTGTTTATATGTAGCTACTACCAAACAGGCCAATTTGATGTAACAGTGCTGGTATGGATGGGTTTAATTGTTTTAAAGGTGCCATGACATGGGTGGGGGTTAGGGTTTGTCAAAGCAGAGAAGGAGGAGGTAATATTGCCCCTTATGACCTCATAAGGAGCAAGATTCCAGATCGGCCCATCTGAGTTTTCATTTTCCCAAAGGCAGAGCAGGATACCTTGGGCTTACAGGGTTTACACCATTTCTAGCCACTGGGGGGACATAGGCAGGCTGGGGGGAACTCATATTAATGTTAAAAAACATAAATACGTTCGAATGAACTTTAGTGGTGGTAGAGGTGAACGCTGGGGGCAACCTCTTGTAATATTAAAGGGCTCAATTGTTTCCATAACCAGATGTAGCTATAGCGTCAAGGATAGAGTCTACTCAACCCTATCAAAGGCCTTCTCTTCTTTTTTGGCGGTACACTACATTGACAACCCCCTAACGTTACTCTTTAACTCACAATTAGTTTTCTCTGGTGCTGAAATGTTTTGCGGTGTAAAAAAAATAAAGTAGTTGTTTAATTTTTGAGGTTTGGGTGGCGGTAGCTCAGTCTGTAGTGAGTGGGGTTCACCGCATGGGCACTGCCACAGTGCTCTTGGCAAGGCACCAAACCCCCAACAGTTTGTCCCAACACTGCTCAGGAGAATCATCATTTTAGAGCTACAGTAGCAGACTTTCAAAATTATAGTATATATAATTTAGTACTGTACTGAAATAGTATTTTATACTATATTAGATAGATATGTTGGTTGCTAAATTGAATCAGGTTGCTTAAAAATCGGTCCTAAAGTTGTTTTAAGCTCCCAAATTGTGTTTTATTTTTGTGTCTGAAACTCTTTGAACACCCTGGAGTGTTTCTGCTACAAATGTCCGCAGCATGTCCTGGGAAATGTCCTTGGAAATTCTGGAAACGTTCTTCACCTTGTATTTTATATCCTGACTTAAGCTCAACATAGATTTCCTTTCTTTTTCTGCAGGCCACAGACTTCCTGTTTCAGGTTTTTGCTGCTGCCGTAGTTTCCTGGGGTGACCACTTCATGCCCCGCCTCCTTGGCATAAGGGACAAGTGGTTCCCATGGCAACCCGGCTCCAAGCCCCAGATTATGCAACACGGTCTGTATGGTGAGGAGTCATTCACCGACCAGGCCCTGCCACAGTGCATGCTGGGAATGTCCCACAGCCTGGCTCAGCTGCTGGACAAAGAGCCCTGGAGCAGCCAGACACACAAGGTGGGTGGATCTCATTTAGAGATGGATAGATAGATAGATAGATGGATAGATAGATAAATATTGATTCCAATAAAATTGGAAATTATAGTGTTACAGCAGCAAAATCAGTCACACAGCACAGAATATAAATTTAAATACACTGAGGCTATGGCTTGACAAGATGGTGACTGTGTGTGTGTGTGTGTGTGTGTGTGTGTGTGTGTGTGTGTGTGTGTGTGTGTGTGTGTGTGTGTGTGTGTGTGTGTGTGTGTGTGTGTGTGTGTGTGTGTGTGTGTGTGTGTGTGTGTGTGTGTGTGTGTGTGACAGTTCATAGACTGGCTCTTCAGCATCACAGAGGGTCCTGAAGAGAATCTGTCGGCCGCAACCATCAGCACAGCCAGAGGTAAAACACAGTATTAAAATGAAAAGTTGAGCCACAGAAATGTTGACACACACACACACACACACATTCAGACAAGATCAACTGTTTAAATGACACAGAATGAACCTGAATGTAATGGACAGCTGTTTGAAGAAGAGTCCACAGGGAGGAAACAATGATGCTGATTTTTTTTTGTGTGGAATTGCAACATAATAAGAAGCACAAAAAACATCAGTATTGGCAGAAGCTAGCAGAAACCTGCTCTGGCAAAGTCTAACACACACAGACTGTTTTTGCATTCACATCACTAGTACACTGCCAGAAAATACAGCCTGCTACAAAAACAGTTGTGGTATCTGTAGCTGATGTCCCCCTTAATGACAGCTGTGACTCGCCTGTTTGAGTCACACTCAGGCTGAAAGTTTTGCATACAATCGGGTCCATAAATATTGGGACATCGACACAATTCTAATCTTTTTGGCTCTATACACCACCACAATGAATTTGTAATGCAACAAATGTAATGAAAAGATGTGCTTTAACTGAAGACTTTCAGCTTTAATTTGACGGTATGTACATCCAAATCAGGTGAACGGTGTAGGAATTACAACGGTTTGTATATGGGCCTCCCATTTTTTAAGGGGCCAAAAGTGATGGGACAATTGGCTGCTCAGCTGTTCCATGGCCAGGTGTGTGTTACTGTATTCCCTCATTATTCCATTAACAAGGAGCAGATAAAAGGTCTAGACTTTATTTCAAATGTGCTATTTGCGTTTGGAATCTGTTGCTGTCAACTCTCAATATGAGATCCAGAGTGCTGTCACTATCAGTGAAACAAGCCATCATTAGGCTGAAAAATCAAAACAAACCCATGTGTGGTGTGATCAAATCAACTGTTTGGAACATTCTTAAAAAGAAAGAAGGCACCGGGGAGCTCAGCAACACCAAAAGACCAGATGGACAATGACCCGAAGCCTACTGCGAAAGCAACCAAAGACTTTTTTAAGGGAAAAGAAGTGGAAAGTTCTGCAATTTGCCAAGTCAATCACCTGACCTGAATCCGATTGAGCATGCATTTCACTTGCTGAAGACAAAACTGAAGGGAAAATGCCCCAGCAGGGATGAAACCCAGCGTCTGGTGATGTCTACGCTGTAATTAACTGCAACTAAGTATTATTAAAAAGTGAAAGTTTGATTTATGATTGTTAATCTATCCCATTACTTTTTGGTTCACCTGATTCGGATGTAAATACCCTCAAATTAAAGCTGACAGTCTGCAGTTAAAGCGCATCCTGTTCCTTTCATTTCATTAAATCTCATTGTTAATGAGAAACACGGCGGTGTTGTGAGAAGAAAAGGGGGATACCTGGATTTAATCAAAATACTTTAAGATATACAGGAGATTGTTGGACACATTCAGACATTTTTCAGTACATTCGGATCAGTGATTAGAGCCGCGTTGCTATGTTCCTTCCTGCAGAGCGGGACTGTGTGCAGCCAGTTCATCACCTGTTTGTTCGTAGACTCCATCCTTATGGTTCGCCCTAGCTAAATCCTGGGACCCACGGTTTATTGACCGCCCGCTGCCATGTAGCAAAGGTAGAACATGCTTGTGTCTTCAGAGCCCTGAGGCCCTGAAGCCCTGAAGCCCTGAAGCCCTGAAGCCCTGAAGCCCCGCCCCTGTTGCTGCACACAGCGATGTTCGCTTGTTCAGTCACAGTATTCAGTTTATTGATATCAAGCGTGTTGCGTTAACTGAACGGAACATCACAAATCCAAGAAAGTCATGTTTTATAGCCTGGTCCGAAGATGTGCCGTACAAAACTTGGTGATAATGGAGGAAAACTTGATCTTTACACAAATGGGCGTGGCCTATACGGATAGATCAGTCTTGACCCCCCCAGACTCCAGGCCAAAACATAAAGTTCATTCACGCCACCATCTGGCCAGATTGCCCCGAAATCGACACAATACAAGTCGTTGGGACCCCAGCAGTACACACACACACACATAAATTTTGATTATTTGATCATAAACTGGAGTGATTTAATATGATGGTGTTGTTTCAGCGGCCCTGTTGGCCCTCAAGTCCTCCGCTGAGTTCAAGAAGAAAGCTGTGTGGACCCGAGCATACGGATGGTAGCCCAGAGGAGCCATGACAGACGGTTACCATGGCGATACAAACAGAGGTTCTTCCCAAAAACACGGCTGGAGCTTAAACACCAAGAGACTGCGTCTGTCCAGCCTCTGCGTGCTGGATGCAGGGATGTCTCTGAACGTATGAGGCAACATGGACAACCTGTACGGTTAGGATGTTAAAACTCTACTAAGTTAAAGTAGTGTTAAACTCTACCCTAACCCTAACCCTAACCCCGCCCGTTACGTTTCCTAAACTCAACAGTCGCTTTCTTCTCGTGTATCTTTCCGCAAAAGTCATGATGCCATGTTGGTAATTTTGTATTCATTGCATAGACAGCTGCAACCACGGCGACGCCACGATGCCACGTCCCCAGCTTGGCTAAACACATCACGTTGTGGTTTTAGATGTTTAGGAATTATTTCTTGTAGCTCTGGTTGCCAGATTCAGTGTTTGAGCACAGGGTTCATTCTCTGCACAGGCAGATAGTCACATGATGGTACCAAACCTGGCAACCTGAGTGCAACAAGCAAGACTCTACAGCTTGATTTATGGTTCTGCGTTAAATTGACGCTGTGTGTTTGTACGTAGGTACGTGGAGACACCGACCTTGCATCCCATTGACTGCCATTCATTTTGATTTACGCAACACAACGGCATCACATTGTCCATTTCTTGTACTGTCTATGGAGCCATCCCCGAGCTTCTACTTTTCAAAATAAAAGCTTGCGTCTGGTCCGCTATGTCTTTGTACATTGTTTTTTTATATGATTTTGAACTGAACAGTACCACAATCATGTTAAAGTATACAATAATAATTTCAGCAAATGTCTAAGTTACAACAAGTTAAGTTTTGTGTTAATATGTGTAAGATTTCTTCAGTTTGGGCTTATTAAACGGGGCAATATTACACTCGAGTGTAGGCTAAACTACGGACCTCAAAATGAACCCTTCTAAACCTTTTTATTGTAGCCTACTCTTGGGTCTCATATTGTAGGCTTATAATGGTAAATGTGTATTATTTAAAGTATTATGTGGTTGGATATACTTTTTTCACTTGGCATACAGCTTTATGTTATGCTTGTCCTTTTTCTCAACTGTTGTGAATTTGTGAATAATATTAAATTATAATCTGCCAAAGTGCACTCGGGTGCATGCGCAGCGCCATATATAAGTTATTATTATTATTAATGCTGGCTAACTCATCTTACCCAGTCCCAGAACAGGCAGGTAGAGCATCAGGATGACGGGGAGGCCAACGTGTGCTGGTGCTGATGGTGTGGTTGGCTCAACATAAGGCAGGGCCTGGTATATGGTGACACCTGAGGAGGAAACAGAACACACACACACACACACACACGTACACTTTTAATACACTGTATGTTACTTTTAGCAACTTATTTCTACAATTTAGTCATTACCTTTACCTAGATATTTCCACCATTGTGTCTGTGTGTGTGTGTTCTCTCTCTCTCACACACTTCCTGACATTTTATCATCGGCTCAGCTTTGCCAACCCGTTTCCTGTATGCTGGCACTACTTGCCTCACACAGCAGTTTGAGTGTGTGACACATCTCAACAGCTCATATAGGCCAGCGACAAGATAATGATGTCACAAGGTTTGTGTTTCTGTAAAACTGTCTCACAACTTGATATTAAAACTGCAGTTAATAAAGGATTTTGTCACCTTCAGTGGCCACTGACAGGATGTATAAGGGGATCCAGAGTGTGTAGCGAGTCCACAGCATGGCGGTGGAGGGGGTATCCATGACACATAGCAGCTCGTGTGGGTACCTGTCACCAAACAGTACACGGCAGAATGTTAACCAAAGTCATTATGGCACTGGATCAGAAGGTAAGCAGAATCTGTCATTAATCATAGTAAGACATTCCCCATCCGTGCCAATACTCATATCATGTCAACACAGAGGAAACACTAAATTCTGCTGCTGTCTATCTTCAATTTATAGAAGCCTGGCTGTTGTGTACATTGAGTGAGAAAGTATAGCGTGGGCTATGGCTGACATTAATACTATTTAGCTTCCTAAATAAACAGGGTTAGTAACAGGATGATGTTACATAGTGGGGTAACCATCACCCTTTTAGAGTCCACTGTCATTTGACAACATGTCTTGTTCTAAGCAATGATAATGGAACCTTTTGTTTGGATGACAATGATTTATTTACATTTGAAACCGGAGTTAATTCTTTTAGATGAGTCCTCACCTTTTACAGGTCACATAGAGCGATGTGCTGAATTTAATGTACCACGTGGTGTGAGGATTGGACTTAGTTTTTGTTGTTGTTGTTGATTGTAAGTTTGTTTCAATAAATCTGCCATAGTGATTGAGGTAAAACTGTAAGACCATGTTGGGAATATTCCACAATAATCGTAAATATCACTGAAAACTACCTACAGGTAATTATCCAGATTTCTCGCTTTGGACCAAACTATTTGACAGACACCCCAACTGACTTCCATCATTACCCTTGGGCTCCATTGTCAGTGGGGCTGAAACTTGTAAAGGCGTACCGTAGGAGGTCCAGAATGTTCCACAAGAAGAACTGTGCACACACCACTGGTTTACTCTGGATCTCCTCCAGCATGATGACCATGGTCAGCAGGAGGTTCTTCTCCATGACCTGAAGAACAGATCATCAATCCACCCGCTGCGTCAAATGGGTAAGAACTAGAAATTCTATAACATGATTATTAAAGAGTGTGATACACACTTGGACGAAGCGAGGCAGGAGTCTGGCTTTCTCAATCCCATCTGCGATATGGAAAAGCTCCAGGATGGAGAGCAGCTGGCACAGACTCATCACAAAGCCAACAGAGTAAAATGTGTCTGCTAAGGCATCTGCAAAGTCAAAAATCCAATTTAACATTCTAACATGTTCTTATAGAGCTCCTGCTCTGATTTAAAACCAATTATTTAAAGATCTGCTCTTTCAGAATGACCTCAGAAAGCTTAACATGCAGATCCATTTTGAACGTTATTGCATCTTTTTTATTTTTTTATTTTTATAAACCTTACCTTGACCAAATGTGAGAAACCTGGCCATGGTATTAGCCAGTATCCATGTGTGTCCACAGAACTGGAACAGGTTATACGAGAAAATGTAGGCGAGCCTGAAGCTGAGCCTGTAAATGAAGAAATTGACAATTGATATTGGTCTTTCACACTGTAGACATCTAATTCACACAGGTGGAACACACCTCTACATGTTTACTGTAGAACTGCACTTTGATAGGAATATTCTCATCAGTAATCTGGAACATCATACATGGAAACCGATGGAAAGCACATTTGGTCAAGTACTGTAGTTAAGTATAACTTTGAGGTACTTTCATGAAGCGTTTCCCATTTGTTAGACATACACTGATGCATGTTCTTGCTGAGGGTTAGATAGGAGGTCTAACTACCAGGGCTGTAGTCAAGACCACCTTGTCGAGTCCAAGACAAGACCAGGACTTGTCAAGTCCAAGACAAGACAGAGTCCAAAAAGGTTTGAGTCCGAGTCAAGACCAAGTCCAGGACAGAAATAAAGGTTTTATGTTGACAGTATCAAGACAATCATTTTGGGTTTCACTTTCTCTCTAATATTACTGTCAACACAATAAAAGACACCTGGACTTGGTTGAGATCAAAAGCGCTAAAGCCATATCTGGCAAGACCAGAGACCGAGACCGAGACAAGTCCGAGTCCAAATAGTAGCATCGACCGAGACCATAGAAAAATGGTCTTGAGTCCAAGGCCGGACTCGAGTACTACAGCCCTGCTAACTACTCTGCTGTGCCACGGGGGGATTAGCTTAGTTTACATGTAGCATAAATTAAAAGCCTACCTCTAGCTCTCTCCCTGCACCCCCCCCCCCCCCCCCCCCCCCCCCCCCCCCCCCCCATGTCTGATTCAGTTGAGAAATAGTTTATCGTAACACACTCTAAAACCACGTGTTGTTTAGACTTTTCCTTCTGAGTACGGTGTTGAGAAGGTACAAGCGGCCGAAATGGGTTTCCTTGGACCCCCTTCGGAACCCAGGATGGAGAAAGAAGCTTAACTATAAAGTTTAATGAATCCTTTCCTTTGGGTGCAATACAACTGGAATCAAATTGAAATGCAAGGTGTTACGTAAGGAGCATGGATTAAAAAAACCTGTATGTTTGTATTTCTTCAACCCAATCATCACCGTCCCGGGCAGAGATAAGCCCCGGCCGCGGTGACAGATAGCATCTGTTGAGCCAGACTTATCTACAGTTTACTACATATCATTCAGACAGAGTTAACTTATATGCCTTCATAGCACAGGATGTCAGCACAAATATAATCGAAATGCACAAAACTATATATTAAAGATATCTGTCATATTTCTGCATGTCTTAAAAAAAACGACTTTACCTATGTTATATGTTTTGTTGAGTTGTGTACACCCATTATCCCAAATGTAAATCATACAATGTCACAAAAAATTACAGCAGTACAAAAATTGTAATTAAAAAAACAAAAGTCATTTCTTCATTGATTACATGCCACTTTGCAACACAGTAATACAGCCGAGACCTGATTTATTATTATGTATTATTGATCCAGATGACTACAATGTGCTACGCTGACAAATGGCTGATGCTAATGCTTGGTTGCTAAACTGTACCATAACATAATAATATTACAACCAGTTATTTGGGGTATGATTGTTTTGACCAGTGCTAACAGCCCAACTCGACCCCCCACTCAACCAAGAAAATCACATAGTACACGTTTGAAGTACAGTCCTTTCTGTCACCCTGGGTAGTTTTACAACAGTGCATATCTGTTATGAGCTCATTAGACACACATTAGTAAGCCTACTATGCAGTACTTAGCTGTGAATGCTTGGAAAGATGACAGTGAATGAAGCTTTGTATATGATTTGCTTGAGATTTCTGAACACGCATACAAAAATCAGACACTGAACTCTCACTTTACTCGCTTACATTCTCTTCCTGAAGTCTCCTGTTGGCGGTACTGTAAGGGGGGCTGCTCATAATCCCTGTCTGAGTTGGAGTTAGTTCGGCAGCGGTTTCCTCCCAGAGACAACAGAGAGCCTCTTACTTCATTCTCCTTCACGACTGGGAGCACGACATTGCTGCAATAGCTGTGTTTTGCAGTGCTTCCTCTGGCTGATTTGTAAAGTTGCTTTAAAGCGAGCGGGAAGTGCACATTCCACTCGTGAGTCTGACGTTGGATAGTCCCAGCCCCTAAAACAAAAACCCAACACTGGGGTCACTGTGTGTGGCTCAGGAGAGAGAACAGACGAGGATAACAACGAACATATACACACACTACATACTGGATGATGAAGTGAGGCACAGTGTAAATTCTTGACACACTACTGTAGTACTACAACTGACTACAGCGATAGTCAGCAGTGGCGTGTATAATGTGAATATACATATTAAATGCTCATCTGTGTAGGTCCCAGCCATATGTGTGTGTTATGTAGTGAAGTATCACATGACATGGTGAAGATATGTTTGAGACAGAGCATTGAGGGTTAGGGTAACTGCTTTTCAATAGATATTGATATGGGACTCTGTCATTAATGTTACTTTGTTAAAAAGACCAGATCAGGTTTCACCCCATGGTAATTAGGAACCACAGACTCACACACACACACACACACACACACACACACACACACACACACACGCACACACACACGCACACACACACACACGCTCCAGGAAATGAGTCAGGAGAAATTCAACCCTACCAAGCCCTGCCGAACAGACCAATCACAGCTGTTGACCCCTCAACCTGTAGTTACATTATTTTTTGAGAGGCGCGCGTCAGGCTACGGGGTACGGTCCGCATGTCCACGTACCCACAACAAGTGGCCTTAGGAGTCAATGTCAGCGGGGGTCCAGGGCGGAGGGGAAGCTG
Organism: Etheostoma cragini; assembly: GCF_013103735.1. Taxonomy (NCBI): domain Eukaryota; kingdom Metazoa; phylum Chordata; class Actinopteri; order Perciformes; family Percidae; genus Etheostoma; species Etheostoma cragini. Next base: position 17,817,773 of record NC_048425.1, on the reverse strand, counting down.
TGTTTGTGCTGTGAGGTCCAGGGGAGGAGTTCAAACAGGTTGTGTCTGGGTGGAGAGGGATCAACCCAAACCTTTTCACGCCGGCCTCAGCGCCCCGGAGGCCCCTCCAGACAGAAACCGAGTCATTGTTTGAGAAATGCTGTTGGAGTTTCTTAGAGTCCCGCCTTCTGCCTAGACCCCTCTTCCTTCAGCAACCGTAGTTTGGCTGGGAACCAGCGCTTGTCATGGTTCTACTTGTGGTGCGTGATGGGATACAGCTGTCCTGATCTCATGGATGACGTCACAGCCTCTGTGTACTCATCCGGACTACATCTGTATTTGAGGAGTTTATGGCTAAGATCAACGAGAGGGTCAACTTTTCCCGCTGCGGGAAAATCCACAGAGATGCTTGTAGGATATTATTGTAAAGTAAAGTGGGAATTAAATCCGGTGGTGGTGTTTTTGCTCAGTTATTTCATAAAACTGTAGTTCTACTATTGCTCAAAGTAATAAAATATATGGTACACATGCAATACCTGTTTACAGGATACAGCCTTATAGCCCTAATTCCCTGAAACCCTAATTTGGGTGTGTGTGCATGTGTGTGTGTGTGCTGTAATCTTCCTGTTTCCAGTCTTTCATGGCCATGGGGCTGCTCTGCTCTCTAGTGGTGGAGAGAATACATCAATCCTGCAGAGGTCTGGGTAATCTTTGACGATTACGAGTTTATATCATAGTCGTTGGTTCAGGTTTTCCTCCAGCATCTCTGTGATTAGAAGAAACTTCATGTAACCGTTGACCTCAGACGGCTTTACAAGCATAGTTACAATAGTTCAGAGCACAGAATACACACATCTGTGTGTATTCTTCAGCCTGGGTGCCAGGAGACGTTACCAGGGTCACAGCATAGAGGGTCTGAGCCAGGCCAGCGAGGAGGGATATTACATGTCTGCTCTGATATATATATATGTGATAACGTACCTTTCACATGTACGACAGCGCAGGGCTGTAGTACTCGAGTCCGGTCTTGGACCGTTTTTCTGTGGTCTCACACTCGTCTTGGACTCTCTAGTATTTGGACTCGGACTTATCTCGGTCTCGGCCACTGGTCTTGCCCAATATGGCTTTTAGTCTTGACCGAGTCCGGGTGTCTTTACTATGGTCATAATAATATTGGAGGGAAAGTGAAACCCAAAATGATTGTCTCGATACTGTCATGCATAAGACCATTTTTCTGTCCTGGACTCGGTCTTGACTCAGACTCAAACCTTTTTGGACTCGGTCTTGACTTGGACTTGACTAGTCCTGCTTTTGGGCTTGTCTTGGACTCGGCAAAGGTGGTCTTGACTACAGCCCTGCAACAGCGTAAGCCCATTGTAGTAAAAAAATCTTACAAATTACACATTCCACCTTTCATTTTCACAACATATTTCACATACTGTGAAGTAGTTTTTTAATATTATTAAATTTAGTGCATTAGTCTGTAAAGGTGTTTATTGAACAGACTAAAGACTAAAACAAGGTGCTATGCCAGCCATGACTAGATGAATTCTTTGGTATAATTATGAAACACAAATGAGAGGGATGACAGATAAGTCTAGATAAGTCTACCTCAGCTAGCCGCTAGCTAGCTTCATATCCTCTCTGAAATTCCAGCTGGTATCAAATACTGCGCGCACTCCGGATCCCAACACTAGCACATGCGTTATCTAATTGGTCTAATCATATCTAATTATATTGGTCCGTGATGGCAAGTTGGAGTCTGGGTTTAAGGCAGAAGAGATCTAATTGGTTGAGGTAAAACTCCATGGACGGAACCAAAGATCCACAGAGGGATTTGTAGGTGAGGAGGATTTTATATGTGATGCAGGACTTAATTGGGAGCCAGTGAAGGTGGATGAGGGTTGGGGGGAGTGTGCTGCCAGGTCTTGGTGTGGGTGTGGACCGTCAACATGGATATGCACAGGTAAGTGTTTTTTAGTCCTTAACATTTACAATACAGAATGGGTGCAGTCCAGTAACAGCTGAATATGTACCCCCGGATTAGTAGCACATAGATACATTCAGTGTGTGCTTTTTTTTTTGATTTATCTTAAACCTTTAACAGTGAAACCAAAAGACTGCAGTGTTTTATATAAAGCAGACTAGTGTATTCATATGATGCAAGTGGGTATCATGTTGTCATCAGAGTGACATTTTGACAAAAGGATAGTTAGGTTTTAATAGGAGAGTTTCAATTTGACATAGATAGATAGTGAATGGTTTATTTCCCAGTGTTATTTGCTTGTGTGTAGAGTTCTGACACAATGAGACAAGTTTTGCCAAACGTGTTCAAGCAATGTGCAAAAACTGTAAACTGAGCGCGGGGAACCACTAATAGCCTCTGACCTAATGACCTCAGACTACGGGTGGGGGAATGTACAGTAGCTGTATCATGTCAGAGATGTATGGAAGAACTTGACCGTGCAGGGCTCTAAAAGTAAGGGGGAAAAAATCTAGATCAAATTGATACAGATTTTGAAATCCCAGGTTGTGGAAGGAACAAATTTGGTATAGTACCAAATTTCAGGATTTCCAAATCCTGTTTTCCAGAGCCTTAAATGGAACAAACAGTGTAGCCTACTGGCTCAGCAAAGAACAACAGGCAGGCAGAATACGGGGGTCATCAGTAAACCTTTATTTTATGATCATTCACTTACAAAAAAAAACTCTCTGATGTTATTTGGTTCAAAAAAACACAACCGGATCCACCCTTCTAATGGGATCAGGATAATCCTGTTTTTTTTTGGACCAAATAGATCCCAAACCGAGTTCCACGTTTTGAAAAACCCAAAGGGCAGGTGTGTTCCAGATCAAATATAAAATCAGATTGCGGGATCTGATCTTGGTCCGAATCCATCTTTTTTGATAAACCCATTTCTAAGATTGGATCCAATCCGTGATCCTAAAAAAACCAAAACCGGGCCCAGGTGATGTCTAAACGGATCTTCCTGTGTGAAATCAGTAGAACGGCCCTTTAATAATGACCTGTGAAGATGCACTAAAGTGTCTGAATGAGTCTCTATTATCTGCTAAAGAAGACATATGACTGTGCTGTGAGACATAATTTGCATTTCCAAGGTATTTTATGAATTCCCAAAGCTCATAACATTACATTACATATATGTTATATTACATATATGACCAAAGGCCTGCACTAATTCAGTAGTGGATGTTGTTGGGAAGGAAAGGGTGTATTTCAGTATCAGTGTACTGAATATACTCAGTGTACTCCTCATTAACCACTTATGTCGCCTTATTAATCCTTCTTGACTAATAGCCCAACATGATTGACTGCCTGCTGTTTTAATGTGGACTCCAGAAGTAACTTTATCTCCTATAGACATGCAGTCCCCAGGCCATCTCACTAAAATAGTGCACTAAATATATCCTGTTTGTGCGGCTGGGTTTTCAGTAATTAAGCTCCTGTCAAGTTGCAGTTTGGAGCAACAACTGAGGTTTTTTGACACTGTTGACCTGTGACAGAAAAACCTGGAGATCAGTTTGGGAGAAACTCCTGCATTAACAGTACAGCCGAGTGTCCCATTTCTGGTTTTGTTGAAACAAGTTGGAGGATCTTGTACACAGTTAGAACAACAAAAATCTGCTTTAATCCCATTTTTTGCTGACTTTTTCCTGCCCAAAGGTGGGCTTGTAGAAAACAACTGACGGTAACATGGTAGGCTTAGCGTGCTCAGTTTTATATTTGGGTGTCGTAAGTGAATAAGGAGGGGACCCCATTGGTTGAATATGCAAACATACCTTGTATGTAAGGTGTCTGCAACTTACAATTAGGAAGATTATGCTGCATCTGCGTACATTCAAAAGTTTCAGTGCATGCGTCAGCAAGAATATCACCACACGAGCCAATCAGAAGCCCTGGATGACCGGTGAGGTACGTGCAATGCTAAAGGCACAAAATGCTGCGTTGAAAGCCGGTGACATGGCACTCAGAACAGCAAGCTTTAGCTCGCATGTTCCCACAATCATCCAAGGGACCCCTGGGACTCAGCACCCCTTGTGGACTTTGCAACAGAATGGCCTCAGCCTGTGATGGTTGGAAATACCATTTCCAGAACTATCGCCCTGAGCACCAGCTCCCCTCAGGGCTGCGTGCGTCCTGAGTCCATTACTGTTCACCATGACTGCCGTGCCGATTCAGTAAAGGCCACATTGTAATATATGCAGACAACAGTGAACAGCCCTGCATTAAGGAAGTGAGACAGACAGACACTGGTCCATGAGAAACAACCTGTTCCTAAATGTGGAAAAAAACAAAGAGATAATTGATGACTTTAGGAGAAATCAGCACAATTCTCATCAACAACATTGTGGTAGAATTAGCCAGCAGCACCAGGTTTCTTGGGGTGCAGATTACACACAGTCTGTCATGGTCCCTGTTGTGAAGAGAGCCCAGCAGTGTCTTCATTTTCTTCCTAAATCCTTTCCACAGAGGCACTATAGAGAGCATGCTAACCATCTGCATCTCTGTCTGGTTTGGGGGCTGGGGGTTGTTGATGCCTTCCATCCAGGACCTCGGACCCAAACACTGTCTGACCCAGACCCAAAAGATCCCAACGGACTCCAACCATCCCCATCATGGACTGCTTTCTTAGCTACCCTCTGGCATGGGGTTTTGTAGCATCTGGTGCAGAATGGCCAGATTAAGGAAGCAGATTCCTGAACTCAAAATACCATAACCGGACCCCCTTATCTCCTCGCAGTAGACCCTGGGGTTTTCGCTGTTTTTTGGGGATATTGCATCCCATCAATGCTGTCATAACTTCCAGATTGTATTTACATCCTTTACAACAAAATGGAATGCTGAAATATGCCATAAAAGTTCCTTCATTTCCAGTAAAGTAAAAATAAAAACTTTTTAAAGGGAAAGATCGGACCCTTGAGGATTTTTATTTTGATTTGGTTTAATCAAGCCAACGTGTTAGTATTTATTCTACATGTTAACTGCTCAGTGACAAGCTTCAGACCGCTACCTAGGGTGTCCCCTTTCATATATCGGCATTATTTCTTCAGCTTGTATTTCTTAAAAAACTATTGGAAAATACTGAGACAGGAAGACTACAGGATGACTCATACCATAACCAAAATGTGTTCCGAATAAGCTGGAGTACAGAATACCTGCTGGTGTAAAACCATGTATTTATTCTCAGAACAACTCTTGTCAGCATTATGATGAGATGATATCGGTAAAGGACTTGGTTTGGTCTCCAGTCTTTGACAAAAGTAGTTTCACCCAGTTAGGCTCAGGGTCAGCTCTGGTTCCCACTCCGTGTTTACTGTGTTACACTGCTGGCAAGGCCGGCGGGGAGATTTTGTTGCCTACCAACAGCAGACATCATGACCCCCCCCCTCATAGCCTAGTGGTGAGTTCAGGGTCCCTGCCAGTAAACCATCAGCAGTCCCAGTTACTCATTCCAATTATCCGAGAGTCCCTGACGCTGAGTTCTGCAGTACTTTAAGCTCCAGTGGGGATCGGTGTCATCCACGGGGTCGCCCAATTTGGTGCATTATAGTTCAGCTGTACACAGGAAAGCTCTGTCCATCATTGCTGATGCTATACCTCCTGTCCTCTGGAGCACCTGGACCCCAGACTGGCCCCTACAGGCCCCATCCCTGAGAACTTCAGCACAGAGGCTCGCTCCTGTCTCACATAGCTTCCCTTTCCCCATTTTACCCTGGTGCCTAAATTTGAGCTCGATGTGTCTTTTTTTTTTAGAAGACACTGGGTCGTAGGTCTGCGTGGAACTGGTTTCTGTTGGTCCGGCAGAAACGGAGCAGTCGGGGGTGGGCTTCGTGTGGACTCTTGTTTCTTGCCTGTCCGAATAGGTATTTCTACCCGTTTTTTATTTAAATCTATTTTAAATTAAAAAGTGTTCCTGTGCCCTGAAACAGAAAATAACACGCAAGTTGCGGCACGAGGAATCAAAATGAAAAAAACTAAAACAGGTTGATTTGAATTTGAGATTTTTTCACTTTTGTGAATAGAATAACAAATACTAAAGACTCAGTTGCAGCGTCAATAGATTGAAAAGAATGTTTTTAATAATCTGATGGCATGTTTTTTATTTTTTTCATATATTCATACTATAGGTGTCAGAAACAAAAAACAGTCCATGTTTCCCTCTGGAATAATAGTATTATTTTTATTATTATAAATGTACTCAGTTACTTTTCACCACTGATTATAAGTGTTCACTAATAGCTTGTTTTTTTTAATTTTAGTTATATAGAATAGAACAGTAATCTTTCAAAGAATGTGATAATAAGATAGAAGCTATAATTAGGCAACATGAGTGGATGTGTGCAACCACTTGTTATGATTTATTACATAAATATAAAATGTTGATGTTTTTTGGGGGGTGCCCATTTGGTATTAATGATCATATTTAGTGAAGTCATTGTGCAAGGGAGTCCTCGACGACCCCTATTGGTCCGCGAACCCCATCTTGAGAACCATGTGGCGTAGACAGTAGTTTGTAATGTCTCTGGTCTTTTTTAGACCCTCGGCTTTGGGCTTCATATGTGGAATGTGTGGAGCGCTTCCTGTCATCACAGTGTCTGTCTGACCGGGCACGGCGCTCTGCGCGCGGCACCATCTCTTCCTGAAGGACTGAGGGATCCTGGGGGTGGGGGGTGGAGGGGGGCTCTCTGCCGTATCTTTCAGAGACACCAGACAACGTGCCGGTCCAGCTATGAAGACAGAGCAGAGCTGTGTGGAGACACTCCGGGGGGTCAAAGATCCGCTCCAAAAACCGGCGCACGCGGAGGAGGATGCCCCGGAGAAGCAAGACGAATGCAAATACGTGGATTTGGAGTTAGAGTACGTGAACACAGTCGGCCCAAAACCGGAGAGAGACTGTCGCTTTGGGGAAGGAAACCAAATGTCTGTCCTTGTTAAGAGCAGCGGCGCCGGAGCTCCGCGCGTAACGGAACCAAAACTGGATTTGGCGAATCAAAACAACATTGAAACCAACAATGAAGAGGATTCTGGAGATGGGGAATGTGCAGATGTCAAGCAGGGTCCCTCTGATTCACCTCCGCCATCACATCTCCCTGGTCTCAAAGCGGATGATTGTCTCAAATCCGAGGAAAGAAGCGAGCGCGCCATTACGCAGCCAGAGGTGTCCAAAAAGGAGGATAACAAAAACACAGCAAGAGACGAGGAGGATTATCTGAGCCGGAGGAGTGAGTCGGATGATTATGAGGAGGATGATGTTAGTTTGGTGCTTTCCGACGATTGCGTCCTGTGCATACCGCACGATGAGTCTCATTACATCACGACGCACGAGATCCAGCTCTCGGAGCTCTCTGACCACGAGGAGGGCCACAGCCTCGGGGCGGGCTCATCCAGCTGGGACATCGGGGATGACAACCAGGTGTACTCTTTTGTCGATTATGCTTCTTTCGCCGGTGATGGAGCGGTGGGGGAGAGGGGGGACGGCGGCCAGCCTCGCACTCAGGGCGCAGCAGCAGCAGTCAGCACTCTGCTTGAAAGTGATCTGTGCGACGCGGCCAAGTTCACCAGCTCAGATGAGAGTGTGTCAAAGCCCCAGCAGCACCAGCAGCGCAGGGGCAACGGCGCGGGACAGATCCACCTGTCAATCAGGACCACTTCTCGAGCTATAAATGACCCCAGCAACGTCCAAGAACAGGGAAATATCATTTATCATGCAAGGCGCCCCGGGGATATGAGTCGGTATGTGTTCAGGGGAGTTGATGGGAAGGCAGAGACGTTGTGTGACAGGGCCAAGTGTTTCATAGCCGCGCCAGGACGCTTGCATTTTGGCCGCAAATTGCGGGGGAAAGAGGTGACGGAGTACTCCAGCGGTGCGTCCAGCGCTGTCAGCGAGCTGGACGACGCTGACAAGGAGGTGCGCAACCTGACGGCCAAAGCCTTCAAGAGCCTGGCGTATCCTTACTTAGATGCAATTAACTTCAGCACCTCCAGCGAGTCATCTGCATCAGAGCACGGCAAAGGGTTAAACAGGTTGTCCACGTTTGTCGACCTGAAATATGGCAATGTGAACATGTCCCGGGGACTGGACCAAAGTGTTGTCTCCCATCAAAACTCAACGGCCTCATTTGAAATAGCCAAAAAAATAGACAACAGAGGTTATAAGGGCATTGCACTGGCGAGCATCAAACCGCCCACCAGCAAGATCTTCACTCTGAATGGTAACCCCCACAGCGCATCCACACAGTCATCTACACAGCAGATAGAGCTGATGGGGGAATTCAGTCAGGGCCACAGTGGGGTGATTAGGCTCACAGAGACTCTGAATTTTCGTTGTAATGTCAAATCGGGAATGTCAGGGGGTGAAAGACACACTAACTTTGCACAAAACGCAGCGGGATCACGTTCCACAGATGAGGTTACCAACGGTTTGCCAAGCGGCCACAGGAGAGGGGCCGGCAAGTCGCCTTCTAAAACCATGGAAGACACACACAAGAAAGCCATATTCGCCTCGAGTCTGATCAAAAATGTGATTTCTAAGAAGATGCAGTTCGAGCAGGAGCGCAAGATGGAAAGGGGGGAGATAAGCGAGTCGCATCCGACGCAGTCTCCGGGCTGCGTGCACCAGGAGGGCGACGGCCACAGGGAGAGGGGCAGCGGGGAGCTGCGCAGACAGGGCTCCAGGTTCTCTGAGGGCAGCTCTGACTACACCATAATGTGCGTGGATGAATTAGGGGACATATTGGACAGCGGCTCGTGTGATACCAAGAGCGACTCTCGGAGACAAGACTCGGCCGCTCCAATCAGAGACTTTATACCAGAAACTAATTTGAAACCGGCCAAGGAAGCTGGAATCGATACTAAAAAAGGCGCATTGGATGCGTCTAAAAGCACACTCCTTCGCAGCCAAAATAGCGCGTTCCGATGCTGGAAGGACGAGGAGCTAGGGTTTCAGAAGGATCCTAAAAACGATAAAACCCCGGAGAAGTCGGCTTCAGGTAACGAGGACGACGGCGAGGGGGGTCTTTACTCAGCGGGAAGCGGCAAACTGACTAAAATGTCCCATTTGTTTGTGCCAAGCATTCAACTGCTGTCCAGTGACAGAGAAGTGGGACAGCAGCTGCAGAGCAGGACTTATTCTCCATATGGAGGAAGAGAAGTGCGCTCTGACAACACCTTACACATGGCAGGCTCCAGGAATGTGGCCACATCCAAATCTCCGGAAATTAAAATTAATTTAAGGAGCGTCAGAGACAATAAAACGGAGCCGTTTGGCGTTTCCAAGCTGCGCGCTCCTAATATAGGCTGTAACGCAGCCAGCCTCATCAGAACAGATGACTTCAAATGCCAGGCGCTGGCTACAGCTTTGAAGGGTGAGTCGTCAGATAAAGTTCCACATTTCATGGTTAGAGACATCAGAGATAATAAAGGAAAGCTGCAGACGCCCATACACCAAGTACGAGACGTGCGTAAATTGGTTAAAAGCTCCTATCACTTTGTTTCTTTGGATAACAACGAAACTAAATCCAACTTTTCATCTGCTGACAGATATTCAGAGCAGAAGAAGCAAATAGCTCATGGAAATCCTAATTCTGTGTCCCCCATAGTGATCAAATATCAGTCTGTGATTACAAATAGTCATAGTAATCCTACCGAGGTATCTAAGCTGGAGCCGGTGGATGCGGGCAGGTCGTCTCCAGAGGGCGCTAAAAATGCTCCACTGCAAAGCGCAGCAGGAAGAGCAGCCATGTGTAACGCCAGTCATTCCTCAGATGGAGTAATTGGATTGAGTATTGAAAGCAGAACAGAATCAAAAGCGCAGGAAAAAACGTCAGACGTCACCGATAAGAAACCTGAGTCCAAAATGGCGAACCTGGGCGCTCTGGAAAAACTCCAAGCTGCTGTAAAAACCATGGAACAGCTTTACACGTTTGAAAAAAATGAATGGAAAAGAAAGAATGAGCCCCATCTCCTGACAGACAGCCATGTCCTTTCAATGATAGCCAGTGAGGAGCATGGGGGACCTGAGAAGGAAGGTGCAAGGGGGTCCAACATGGACAAGACGGTCAGACGAGACTCTTATCCCAACATTGACAAGACGCCTGGGACTGACAGCCTGCTGAGGCGAGTGGACAAAGACACCACCGTGGTCTGTCCCAGTAGCTATGAGGACAGGCTGGTTGCTAGGTCAATGCAAGCTGCTAGCAACACAGGGAACAAAGCCATGTTCGGCCTCGGATCTGGTCTCCAGGCCTCCACATCAGCAAGGGCCCAGCCAAACGCCATGGCACAAACACCTTTCAACACCCAACGCTTCCTCCCAAAGTCCCAAAAATTGCCGACGTCCTTACAAATCAACCAGAAGAAGCAAAGTGGATATAGAGAAGCTGGGTCAAAGGATGTAGGGGGGCCCACACAGGAGCTACTGAGCACCTCAGCTGATAACGAGAACTACCTAACCATTCCCCTCGAGTCTCACGCCACTTACACCAGCAACAAACAAGCCTCATCGGCCGATAAGTCATCAGCGTACACATTTACCACCCAGACCCAACCAACCACTCAGTCAGGACACTGGGGATCCGGCGCCAGGGGTTTAGAAGACCCCAACCAGGCCCCTGAACGCTCCAGCATTGTGATGGACACACCCTCACCAGATACCCCTTCTGCCACCATTTATCACTCTTTGCCATTGGGCATGTCCGCCAATCAGTCTCAGGTGTACTGCTTCTCTCCGGCAATCACCCCTGCTCCCTCCCTGGATCCCTTCCAGGCCACCCAGAGGAAGATGCTACTGGATCCCACCACTGGAAACTACTACCTGGTGGACACCCCTGTGCAGCCGGCCACCAAGCGCCTCTTTGACCCCGAAACAGGCCAGTACGTGGACGTGCCAATGCCGCAACATCCTATGACCCCGGTGCCCATGCAGATGTCCCCTTTTGCCCTCAGTCCAGGAGCCTACGGACACACCTACATGATCTACCCGGGCTTCATGCCGACACCGTCTGTGATCCCGGCCCGGACGCTGGTGCAGTCGCGCATGTCGGTGCAGTCGGAGGCGGAGAGCGGAGAGAAAGGCTTGTCGCAGCGGACCGAGGCCATGTACATGGAGAGTCCCTTCTACATGGCCACTGGCAAGTCTCCCCAGGCGGCCTACAGGGCTCCACAGCAGACCACCACCAACAGTCCACAGCAGGGCTTCTCCAACATCAAGCAGCCAGTCATCAGCATAACCTCGCAGCAGGGCCACCGGATCATAGCGCCGCCCTCGTTTGACGGGACCACCATGAGCTTCGTGGTGGAGCACAGATGAACGCCAGCTTCCCCGGACTGGTGAGTCCTTCTGAATGTGTTCCTAGGTCAGTTAGTATGTTTGAGTAGATTGCGTAGATGAGCGACTGAGTTATTATACAAATTAATTAATAGGCACAGAAGTGATATATAAGCAGGATAATGAGCAAAACAACGAGCTATCTGAATACCAAAAAACTAATAAGTAACAAAACCAAAATCAAAGACAAGAAGTGGGATGACTCCCTGGACAAGACCCCCCCCCCCTGCCCCCCCCCCTTCCTGCTCTGTTCCTTCTTATTCTAATAGATAGCACTATTACTTGAGATTGATAGCAATTGAACATGTATTGCAGTTGTTCAGTTTTAGTCACAGTTTATTAATATCACACTGTCCAAACTGGATTCCACCACTGTTTCTCGTGATATTTTAAAAGACACACGCGCACACACACACACACACACACCCACACACACACACTCACACATGATACAAAATACATTGATGTTTTAGCTGGTTAAGGTGCAGCTTACTTTACATTACTTTAAATACGGTTTGGTCGTTTAATCAACAACATTGCATCATATTTAATTATCCCGTCTGCAAAAATCTATATGTATATAGTCAGAAAAGAACAAAGTACAATATTTTCCTCTGAAATGTAGTGGTAATACTTAAATTACAGTACTGCAATATTCTACCCTCAGAGCAGTCCTTGAGTAGAAATGCTAAGTTGCTTTACATGATATGGCTGATATTGATATCACGGAGTAAAACTGCTTATGTAAGCAAAATAATTTGGTGTATTTTCCCTAACAGCCAATTTCTTAATGTCTCTCCTCTGTTTGTCTTCATTAACACATGAATACTTCATGATATAAGTGGCATCATTAAATGAAAACAGACTTTGCAAAAGGCCGTTATTATTAGTAAAAAATCTATTTATCTGTTTAATTCTAAATGACTTGTTAGGTCTCCACAAGTTTCATTATTTCACAATTTCATCGTGATATTGTTTATTTTAAGGCTTCATGTGTTATTTATTTAACAATATCGTATTCATTCATCCATAGAAGTCCTCATCTAACTTAAAAATTCCTTTATTTGCATAGTGAATTAGTGACATGTTAACACCTACCCTGAAGGCAACTTCAGGTCAAGCCAGTCTATTTATGAATTTTCTGGGATCATGTCAATATGTATGCAACCAATATTGCTATAGGATTCAACGTGCATGCAAAAGGAAGAGACACCATGTGATTGTAAAGTTTGCAACCTCAGCAGGCGCTACAAGCTGGGGATTCTGCATCACAGCAGAGATATAGAAGATCATATTGATATATTTAGTTGAAATGTATTTAACCTTTAGGCCGTTGAGAAGGTGCAGATGCGTAGTGCAAAAGAGTGTAAACAGATATGATAGCAGTGCAGGTGAAGATGTGAAGAACTATGCAAAGGGGGCATGGCAGAGATAATGGAACAAGGTGTGCAAAACAGTGCACCAATGATAGATAGACAGGAGCTCAGACCGGGTTTTTTGTAGTTCATTCCAGTCATTTTGCAGCTATGATATAAGATTATCCAATGGCTTTGAGTGTGTATGGTGGCCATAGTGTGTGCCGGAGTGAAAGGTCAGGCGATGGCAGGTTTTTTGTTATGTGTACACACGGAGTGTTTCAGCTGCTGCTGGACATCAAGAAGCTGCCTGGCAGCTCAGAGTCGCAGTGGGGTCAGCGGGCTTTTTATAGGACCTGTCATTTAAAGACAGAGAGAGTGAGAAGCCTGGTTCACATGGCCTGTGATTAGGAATTACATAAACACAACATGCCGCATAGCAGCAGAGCATTTGGAGTTCCCCTTCTCGTCTGAAAGCCACATACCTTAGGGCTCCGTTATATTTCTAAGGAAATCTAATAGTCTGTAGTCTGATAGGCTAAAGGCTGGAGAAATGGGCTTTGGAAAGGTAATTGAAATCTTACAGAAGGGGTGCAAAACTGTGTGGGTTCAGTTTTGCACCCCTTCTGTAAGATTTCAATTACCTTTCCAAAGCCCATTTCTCCAGCCTTTAGCCAATGAATAATGGCCAATGAATAATGAGCATGTACCTCAACAAGTACCCTATAACGTTGTACCATTGATTGAGTATAGCAATGAACATCCAAGTTTGTCAAAAAAAGGCAACCAAGGGGAATCGGTTAAAGTCAGCGGGAACTCTTTTGGGCTCCAGGGACCAACAGAGGACTATTAAGGGGGCCAGGGGTTCAAAACACAATTAGATCAAGACTGATTTTGCTCTCATTGTCTTTACTTAGAACAGAAAATGCTTCTGTCGAAGTGTGTAACAAGCAAATACAGTTAGGGCATGTATCAATGTTTTGAACCTACATTAGGAGTTATGTCACTAAATTTGACAGTCAAATCAAACTGGAGACTAGGGATGTCACGAGAACCAATACTTCGGTAATCAACCTAGTCAACCAAGCAGAGAGAAACAGACTGCCTAGTTCATGGCGTAGCAGGCCACTGCAGAGCTTCACAGGGTGTAGCAGGGCATAGCAGGATGTAGCAGGGCATAGCAGGGCACTGCCAAGGGTAGCAGGGTGTAGCAGGGCATAGCAGGGCACTGCCGAGGGTAGCAGGGTGTAGCAGGGCTTCACAGGGTGTAGCAGGGCATAGCAGGACATAGTGGGGCAGTGCAGGGCATGGCAGCATGTAGCAGGGCACTGCAGAGGGTAGCAGGGTGTAGCAGGGCTTCACGGGGTGTAGCAGGGCATAGCAGGATGTAGCAGGGCATAGCAGGGTACTGCAGAGGGTAGCAGGGTGTAGCAGGGCTTCACAGGGTGTAGCAGGGCATAGCAGGGCACTGCAGAGGGTAGCAGGGTGTAGCAGGGCGCAAAGCAGGACCACAGCGACAGCTGCAACCATGATGTAGGTGCCACCCTAATCCAAGGAAAACTGCTGGGCTAAAAAACACAAGGACTCGCACATTTGGTGGGGAGTGAGACCACCATCCTGTCCACATTTGACACATGGAGACTGGTCAAACAGTGTATTTGGGTTTTTAAAGGTGTGGTTCTGTTTGGGTTTCTCGGTTTCTAACAGGACTGAGGGATGCTGCCTGCTCTGGCCTTCTGGCTCTTCATTGGTTCTTCCATTGGCAGGAGGCGGGACCTTGGATACATCGGCTCTTTTACATCATGTCTCGCATGAATAACAAGATGTGTATAAAGTATGTATTTCTTAATTTATAACACCACATTGTACAAATGTAAAGACTTAATGTGTGGGCCTGTGTTGTCTTTGCTAGTAATCAGTAACTCTTTGGTTATGTCACATTATGTAGTTTTTTATTATTTTGTAATACAATACATTTTACAACCCATTATTGCAAAATAAGTTTTATGATGATTGTTATCCATAAAAATTAACATTTTCATCTCTTGTATGTTGGATTGGATGCTATTACTTTAAATTGCACAGGTCAGCATTTAACAATGTGTTTTTCTTGTACCTGGAAATATCACAGTTATGTATTCAACCCTGCTGAATTAATATACATGTACTATTGATGCAATGTGTGTGTTGAACTGATACAATGGTAGGCATCCTGGAGATCTCCCATCATGCATTGGCCCTGCATATACTGTGAAGCAGAATTAGTTCAAATGGTGCATTCACGTTTTTTGATCTGACATGAAGACAGTCCGTGTTATGCTTTAATAATTATTCCCTGATCACGTAAACATAAAACCGGCCGATCCATCCTCCGTCTCACTGGAATTTAAAGATATAAATGAGTTGTCCAAGCAGTAGAGGATGATGGGAGCTCTTTTTAGCCCCGTTTGACATGTATTTCCATGCGTATCACTGTTTCTAAGTCCTTCTTTTGTACTTCAGATAGTTATATAGATATAATAGATATATAATATAGAGTGTGGATCTGCTGGCCAGTCCATCCTTTGGTTATGAATCAACTGTTTGTTGCTTTATTGTCTTTAGAAAAATAACCCAGCAGCAAATATCATTTTATATTAACTACAGGAACAATCCCGCTGTTATGAAAGAATACCACCACCTGTTTTGCTGTCGTATTAAAGTGTTTTACGTTGAAAGGTGTTGTGTAATATTCTAAGCTGCTGAGATGTTTTTATTAAATCTATTTCATTGAAATGGTTCTCCATCACTGTTAGCAGTAGAGTGTGCATTCAGATTGGGAACAAGTCTAAATTAAAGGGTCAGTCCGTCCAACATTCAGATTTTCTCTTACTGGTAGACAGATAGAACATAAATTCTATCGGGGTCATATTGCTGAAAATATTTGAAAATAATATGGAAATCTGCTTAAAACATGAGTGATACAGTGAGAGCACGGATTAGTGATTGTGTGCAGGTTATTCAGCCAGCAATTGAAGTAAAATTAACAATCAAATAGGAATTGTAGCTTTCATTTCGCTTAAACAATTACTAAAAACTACACTTTAATAAATGATACTTTCATTTTGAATAACAGATGCATACGCCTGATGTTGTACTTCCCTTAAACTGCTGTTTATGCCGTTAATTTGGTTTTACAAATCTGTGCACACAGATTTCATGCAAATGTTTTTTTCGACCATATTACTCCAGAAAGGGGATGATGCTGTTGAGTTTTTCCAAAATGATGTATATGTTTTAACAATCCCCCAAAATCATACTGTTTCATCTACTTTAATGTGTGCTTTTCCATTTAACCACTGGAATAGTTTGCCTGGTCCCACTGATTGGGTTTGGTCTTTTAAATGAGAAAAATGGACATGAAATTCAGAAAACTCTTTCGTTGCCTAGTTTTTGGCTTGTTGCAGATCATATTGCAGCCGTTATTGAACTTTTTTTTATGCATCACTGTTATTAAAGCCTTGCCCAA